>NW_012267502.1:678628-691503 GCF_000151885.1 Dipodomys ordii | reverse complement strand
TAGGCCCATCCCAGGCTGGTATTCTTAGCTCTGAGTCTCCACTGAGCTTTTGGCTATGTCCTGTATAGGGCATGGTGGGTAGGGGGTGAGGGGCTGTGTGACACATGTTTATGTTTTTATTATTTTATTATTTTTTTGGTCAGTTATGGGGCCTGAACTCTGGGCCTGGTTGCTGTCCCTCAGCTCTTCAGCTCAAGGCTAGCACTCTACCACTTGAGCCATACCACCACTTCTGGCTTTTTCTGCTTATGTGGTGCTGAGGAATCGAACCCAGGGCCTCATGCATGCAGGGCAAGCACTGAGCCACCTTCCCAGCCCATGTTTATGTTTTTATTATGTACATCTTAAAGACATCAGGCATCTCCCCAAGGAATTTCAGTGTGCTTGGGTGAATTCCAGTGGTATTCTGTTCAGGGCTCTACACAGGCTAGGGCAGCACCCCAACACTAAGCCCTCCATTTTATGCCTCAGAAGCTGATCAGTTCCTGTAGACTAGGATCTTGTCAGCTTTCCAATAAGGATCTTTGGAGGGAAGCAGAAGGCATAACCTAGCTTCTTTCCTTCCCTGTCAGCCTACCAAGTCTGGCTTCTCTGCAGCAAGGCTCCTGGATGCCTAGTCTTTGTTGCCTGTTGCCTATAGACATTTTGAGGAGACAATGTACCAAGTGCCAGGAGACAACATGGAGGGTCCAGAAGCTTTGAATTGTGGGTGTAGAATCTGGGTGTACAGCTCAAAGTTTGCTTTGGCAGACTGAGGTCCAACTTAGACCTCCGTCATCTGTGCTTTTGGAATCTGGAGAAGGGGTGAAGGCATTTGTGAGGAAGGGAGGCCTACCCTTTCCTGCTTGGTAAGTTGTTAACTGTCAGAACAACTTTGATCTCTCTAGGCCCCAACCCTGCCCTCTATCTTCAGCTCTGAGCTAACTTAAATTCATATATTGATTGTGTACCTAACACATTCAGCAACTCTGATCCACTCCCCAAAGCTATGGGAGAATTAGGCTTAAGGAATAGGGTTGTTAAGGAATTGAGTAAAGGCGTAGGGTTGTTGATCTTAAGGGCAGAGTTAAATTGGGGTATTTCTAGGGTTACTCAGGGTGGAAGTTAGAATTGAGTTTTTGGTTATGGACAGAAACAGGTTAGAGCAGGTGCTGGGTTTTCCCTTAGCCTTACATGGCAGGTTAGTGTTAGGAAGTAAGTTAGAGTTAGGGTCAGTGTTATGGAAAGATAGTGGATTTTGGTTAGCGTATATGTAAGGATTAGGGTTAGGGATCTGGTGAGATTAGGAGTTACAGAAGGGGTTAGTCAGCATTTGGATTATGGAATAGGTCAGGGTTAGGGTTAGGGTTAGGGAAGGGCATAGAGGGAACATGATAGACAAAGGGTGAGATTGGGGACCCTGTTAGGGGAAATATTAGAATAAGTGTTTAGGAAAGGTTCAGGGTTAGGGAACAAGTAAGGAAGAACTTTGTGATATGGGTTATGGGTTATGGATGAGAGTATTTTTTTGTGGGGGGTCCAGTTGTGGGGCCTGAAAGGCTAGCGCTCTACCACTTGAGCCACAGCGCCACTTCCAGTTTTTTGCTTTTTGCTTATGTGGTGCTAAGGAATCAAACCCAGGGCCTCATGCATGCAAGGTACGCGCTCTACTACTGAGCCACCTTCCAAGCCCCGATGAGAGTATTTTTGAAGTGGATTATGAAACATGTGAAGATTAGGGTAAGGGTTTGGCATTATGTTAGGTTTGGGGAGTGGGTTAGGATTGCTGAACATGTTAGGCAGTTTTGTATGGATTTGAGTTAGTGAACAGTTTAAGGCTAAAGATTGGTGAGTGGCTTACAGTATGTGTTAGGGTATGACATGTTAGGGTGTGAGTATGGCTCAGGTAGAATGTATGTTGGGGTATACATTAGGATTCATGTTAGGATAAATGTTGGAATTAAGGTACATGTTAGGATATGTGTTGGGACATGTTTGGGGTACGTGTTAGGTATCTGTGTGGTTTATCCTTAGGGTACTTGTTAAGTACATGTTAGTGATGAGAGTACATGTTAGGGTTAGGATATGTATGTGTTAAAGTATGTTTAGGGTATATGTTAGGGTACTTGTTATCATATATGTTAGTGGTGAGAGTAGATGTTAGGGTTATGATATGTATGTTAGGGTACATGTTAGGATGCATGTATGGTTTAGAGTATATGTTAGCATACTTGTTAAAGTACATGTTAGGGTGTGTATTTTGATATGTGTTAGGGTTAGGGTATGTGTTAGAGAATGTGTTAGGGTTTGTGTTAAGATTGGGGCACTGTTAGAGTATGTGTTGGGGTACATTAAGGGACATGTTAGTGAGTATGTAAAGTTTAGAGTATGTGTTCAGGTACTTGTCACTGTACATGTTAGTGTACATGTTAGGATATGTGTTGAGTGTGAGGGTGTGTGTTAGGGTTAAGTTAGGGCATGTGTGAGGGTACAGTTTAGAGTTAAGCCATGTGTTATGGTATGGTTCAGTACATATGAGGTACTTGTTAGGGTGCATGTGAGGGTTAGAGTACGTGGTAGTAGTTAAGATATATTTTAAGATATGTGTTAGGGTATTTGTTAAGATTTGGCTTAGAGTCAGAGTACATGTTAATGTATGTATAGCTATGTTTGGATACTTGTTGGGGTTCATGTAAAGTTTGGAGCACATAGTTGTGTTAGGGTACATCTTAGGATACATGTTATGGTTTGGGTACATGGTTAAGCTTTTACTTAGGGTACATGTTAGGGTAATGTACCTGTGTACTTTAGAGTATATATGAGTGTACTTGTAATGGTACTTGCTATGTTTAGAGCATGTGTTAGAAGAGTGCATGTTGTTAGGATATGCATTAGAGTAGGTATGTGTTAGGATGTGATGGTTAATTGGGGTACATGTACAGGTACCTGTATGGCTTAGAGTACTTGTTAGGATACTTGCTAGGGTACATTATTGTTTAGAGTACATGCTAGGATTCATATTAGGGTACATGTATGTTTAAGAGTACATGTTAGTGTACTTGTTAGGATATGTGTTAATGGTTAGAGTATGTGTTAGGGTACATGTTTGGGTACCCATTATATGTTAGGCATATGGTAAGGTATGGGTTAGGGCAATGTTCGGGTATACTATGGTACATGTTAGGATGTGTGTGTTAGAGTTCATGTTAGAGTATGTAGTATTTGGGGTACATGTAGTATTCATGAATGGATACCTGCATGGCTTAGAGTGTGTGAAGGGTACTTGTTAGGGTTTGGGTACATGTTAGTGCTAAGGTACATGTTAGTGTTAGCACAAACGTTAGGGTATCTCTTAGGATTATGATTGGGGTTAGAGTTAGGGCATGTTAGTGCTCACGATTCCAAACCTGTATGGTTTAGCGTGTGTGTCAGGTTCGTCCAATGGTCTTCAGCAGTTGTGGGGTTGTTTTGTTCAGAGTCCTTGCCCACTGTGCTTGATGGGCCCCATTCTCCCTAACTGTGGGTGAGACAGGAGATCAGAGTGAATGGTCAGCTGTGCTTCCACTCTGTCCACAGACCTGGCATGGGTACACATGCGAGGATATGGGTGGGGTTTGAGTGCTATGTATCTCTGTTTGGAAACTTGGACCCACCTTAAGCAGGTTTTGTTAGGATTATGGTATGTGTTAGGGCACATGTTAGGGTATGTGTTAGGGTTAGGGTACTTGATAGGAGATTTGTTAGTGTTATGGTATGTATTAGCATTAGGGCACATGTTAGATTAGGTGTTAGGACACATGGTATGTGTTAGAGTTATCATACTTCATAGCGTATTTCTTAGGGTTAAGGTACACATTAGACTCTGTTAGGGTACATGTTAGGTGTATATAAGGATACCTGTGTGGATTAGAGTACTTGTTAGGGTATATTAGGGTGCATGTTAAGGTATATGTCATGGTTAAGGTACATGTTAGGGTTAGTGCATGTTTGAGGTATCTGTAAGGATATATATATATATATATGGGTGCTTGTATTTTTAAGGTATGTGTTAGGGTATTGTTACAGCATGTGTAAAGGGTTAGGATATATGTTAAGGTCAGGGTTAGGGTTTTGGATAGAGTATGTTAGTGTACATTCAGGGTGCATGTAAGGGTTACCTGCATGGTTTATAGAGTATGTATTAGGGTACTTGTTATGATATGTGCTACTGTCTAGAGCATGTTTTTGTGTGTTAGAGTTAAAATACTATTGAAAAATCTGTTAGAGTTAAGATATATGTTAAAATTAGGGCACATATTAGGATGTACTTTAGGTTACTTTGGGGTACAACTTACAATCCAAGTAAGGGTACTTCAGTAGTTTTGAGTACATGTTAGGATATGAGTTAATGTTTAGAGTACATGCTAGGAAACATGTTAGAGTACTTGCTAGGGCAGGTGTTAGATTTAGGGCACATTTCAGGGTTACAATTATGGTTTGGGTCAGGCAATATGTTAGGATGTGTGTTGGGATAACTTTAGGATACTTGTTAGGGTGTGAGTAAGGTTTAGAGTATGTGATCGTGGTTAGGATATGTGCTATGGTTAGGATATCTGCTAAGGATTATTTTAGAATTAAGGTACGCTTGCAGTACATGCTGGGGTACATGTAAGAGTACCAATATGGTACAAAATACATATAAGAGTAATTATTACCATACAGGTAAGTGTTTAGAGTATGTTTTATGGTATGAGTTATGGCATGAATAAGATTTGTGTTACACCTAAGTTTAACTTAGAAAGGCTTTCAAGTGATTTCATCAGCTTTGCATTGAAGAAAAGTTCGAATATCATCTCCAAGAGAAGCTCCTACAGTACCTTTCTAGAGAACAAAATTCAAGATCCAGCTTTCTCCTGATGAGAAATTCCTAGGCACAGACCAGTCAGAGGACACGCATAGGTGTTTACACAACTCTATATTTGTAGATGATAGCTGCCAGGATATTAAGAATGCAACCTCAGAGTGCTCAGAAGTATTTCAGGGATGGGAGAACTTAGAGCATGTGTTAGTGTTACGGTATATGTTAAACTTAGAGCATGTGTTAGTGTTAAGGTATATGTGTTAGGCTATATATTAAGGGCACAGGTGAGGGTATGTGTTAATATGCAAAAGAGGTGGATGTTTGGTTGTAGGAAGAGGATTGGCCTTGAAGTCACTACAGGCCAGGTTCGGTGATGCTCCCTGTAAAACAAGCATAGGGGAGAGCCTTTTTGAAACAAAGGTGACTTATAGGCTTGAGAATCTTCAGGCACCAGCCCACTGGTGCTTCACCCAAATCTTTTTAATATAAACTTCTTATACCTGTTGCATGGCAGCATCAAAATGGGAAATCTCCTGGAGAAACACTTGCAGCTTTCCCTAGTCTCCAAGGGTAGATCTCTGCCAGTTTCCATGCTAGACTTGGAGTTTTCAAGGCAAGACGGCAAGGGATGGTGTGTCCTGCCCCTGGAATGGCTAACGTGCATAGGGAACTTGTCCCATTGATCTGCTCCCATTTGGGGATGAGACAGGATTTTACGTTTTCTTTTTTTGTTTTTTTTTCTAAGCAGTTCTTGTTTGAATGAATCAGAGAAATGTATTCCAAACCATGACTTAATGGTTCATTCAAATCACTTTCTAATTGTCTCTCAGGTTTGGCATCTAGAAAATCCACCAAGGAACTTTTTGTATCCCTATCCAGATCTTTAACTATCCTGTTCTTACAATGTTCCAGTTCCTTTGTGGAGTTCTCCCATCCCTGAAATACTTCTGAGCACTCTGAGGTTGCATTCTTAATATCCTGGCAGCTATCATCTACAAATATAGAGTTGTGTAAACACCTATGCGTATCCTCTGACTGGTCTGTTCCTAGGAATTTCTCATCAGGAGAAAGCTGGATCTTGAATTTTGTTCTCTAGAAAGGTACTGTAGGAGCTTCTCTTGGAGATGATGTTCAAACATTTCTTCAATGCAAAGCTGATGAAATCACCTGAAAGCCTTTCTTTTGCCAGGGGCAGTGATCATGAGTAAAAGCTTTGTGAAATTTTTGGACCACAGAGGGTAAAAAATCCTATGACTTTCCAGGCACTTCTTACAAGGTGACTTTCTACCTGTTCAACAGCAGGTAGAATAGGACATTTGATCTTTTCCTAGGCTGTAAGGCCAGAAAATGTACAGGTCCTCATTGGAGGTGAATGGCATGCTAGGAAAGGTGCATGAGATATAACATGGGCAAGGGCCTCAGACTCGGCCATTGGTGGAGGCTGGGGCCAGGGCAAAGTTAGGGCAGGGGTGGAGAGAAATGTGGGGCTACTTTAATCTGAATTCCAGGGTAAGTGGAAGGGATAATGAGACATTTTCACAGGAGTCAGAAAGGAAAGCCTCCCAAGATGGTGGGGAAAAGTAGCTCCTGAGCATCAGGAGGCTGCTGTGGTTTTCCCTTTGTGTTCCAGAAGGGCTGTGGGAAGGAAATGCCCTTTTCACTGCCCAGTGACGGCATCGCGTTCCCCAGAGGATCCAGAGGCTTTCTCTCACCTGACAAGCCTTCAGCTTTGCTCTTTCTAATCACTATCTCCGGCAGCTCCAGGATATCACAGTTGAGGGCTGGGATAGGAGAAGGCAGCGTAGAGCTGTTGGTTGGAGAGCTCTGTGGGCTGGTTTCTGGTGGGACTTCCCTGAAGTTACATGGAGGAAGACCCAGTTTGAGTCAGGTTGAGTGGAGTACAGGCCACAGGTTGAGGAGAATGAGAAGGAGGAGAAGAATGTGCAGGTGAGCACAATAAATGTTGTCTAGAGCAATCAAAGGTTCAGAGGTTGAGACACATTCTCGGATGAGCGTGACCCAGCAGAAACTGAGAAACAACCCATGTGCACTTGTGACAAGGTAGAGGCCAGAGTCTGAGAGAACTCAGGTAGAGGAGTTGGGGAAGTCTTCAGGGACAAAATGCTAGAGAAAATGTCCTCCTTGGAGTGCCTAGGTGACTGTTGGGCTGTAGCAGACTCTGAGTTGAAAACTTCACCTAGGGCATCTCTTTTAAGAAGTGCTGAAGGCTGCTGGGGTCATTGAGCTTCAGTAGGTGGCTGTAGGAGACAGGAGACAAACTTTATTCAAAGATGGGCAAGGGTGATTACCTGCTCTCAAGGACACCCACTGACCAACACACTGGCATTTACACAGCCTTTACTTCTCTACATCCTATGACTTCAGCCACATCCAAGGCCAACCTGAAGTGTTCCTCAACCCCAAGGTAACTACATTCCCTGGAAATGCAGGCACAGGGACATGTGGAAAATCCTTACCTAGTCACAGGGAAACTAGATCATGAATCTCCACAAGCTGTTCCCAAATGTTTCCACAAGCTAGACACCAGACTGTGGTTATGGCAGATGAGGGAGGCCTCTGGATCTTTCAGGAGGCTGAATGAGACAGCTTTTGTTAGAGAACATGGAAGACTAAACTGGATCTCAAATCTTAGTTCATGGCCACAAGACTGACTGGTGCCAGTGCTGGGAAGGCAAAAGGGAAGGTAGTGCTTTTTTATTTTAAGGTAGCTCCTGCTGTGCAAACCTCTATAACCTACAGAATGTCCCTTGTGGGTTAGGGAGAAAGGACGTGTCATCTCTAATATTCAGACTTCTTAGAGAAGGGATTTGGTCTACAAGTGGGCCTGGAGGGCACTCCTCCATATCAAGGCGTCTCGTAAACCCTTCTTGCTTCACCACCTCATTTCAAGCAGAGAACCTGAGAACTGTCCACAGTTCCTATTTCTTTCCCAGAAGCCTCCTTCTAAGAGCTATACAAACTGACATCCTTGGTGCCCTGGCTCTGGTTGTCAGGGACTAAGATCAGATCTCCTTGGGAGAAGGTACTTTTCAGAGTACTTCTTTTCTTCCTGCTCTTGATCTGGCCTCTCCACATGATGCAGAGAGATGAGTAAAACAGGACTTCTATAGACCTCTTTACTCTTCTCCTATCCCTAGACAAGTTTAGATATCTGGTGGTCCTAGATAAAATGATGTCTTCACCCATGTCCCTGTATTTCCTTTCCCTCATAGTTAGTGTGGCTGAAAAATGACTTCTGTCTGTTTTTATTTAAAAATATATTGGGTTTTCTATATGAGACAACACAGATCACCTCAGTACTTTTTCTGTCCTCAGGATCACAGACCCTGATTTCTAGGTGCCTCTCAGCTCCCAGGTTGACTTTTGTTTCCTGAGTCCAAAGGTGACCTTAGCCTCTGATGGGAGGCTCTCATCCCAGGGCTTTGAACAGCCCTCTAATCAATCTAACTCTGGGGAAACTGTGGTGTTCAGGCCCCTGGTGTGACATGGGATTGAGAGCTCAATTCCCCAGCTCTCAGGACCCCCATCCTTTATTGCTGAGTTCCAGGGTTTGATTTAACCTCGGCACTTGCTGCACACTGCACAGATGTTTTGGGAGCTCAGTATGTTATCTTATGCCAGTCTTACCCTTCTGTGTTCTGACAGTGCCTAGGACAAAGTCCCTCTCCATGGCCTTGCTACTTGATTTGGAGAAGTGGAAACATCTGTAGAGAAAAGATCCATTTTTCCTTAACTTTAAGTAGTTGTACAAAGAAGTTACCATTTAACAAACACTCTATGAATGCAATATATCTTGATCAATGATAACCCTTCCAACATCCGTACCCATCCCTGTCCCACTGACCCCTTCCCTCGTTCTTCTTAATTCCCTAGTACATACATTGGAATCTTGTCTGTGTTTTCCCCCTCTTCTCTTCTTCACTGACTACCCCTTCCACTTGACCCCACTCTACCCCTTTCAAGTACCTATTTCCTGGTGGTTTATTTTAGTGAAGTTTGATTATGGGTTTTAAAGAAACGCCACTTTGAGATCTCCCCTGAATATACTGTATTCCCTTAATACATTTATTTGCACTTACCTACCACCCAACTTATTTACTTATGAAGCTAAATCTACCTTCCATATATAAAGGAAAGCATGGAACCTTTCTATCTCTGGGCCTAACTAAATCACTTTAATGTAATTTTTCCAGGTATTCCCATTATTTGCAAATTATGTGATATCATTCTTTCTAATGGTTAAGTAAAATTCCATTATATATGTATGTATATATATATGCACCAACGCGCACACACACATACACACACACACATATACACATTTTGGGGTGTTGTGTCCCCATGGTTATTACCTTCTTCAGCTTGTTCTATCTCTCCAGTGTTGATGAGGATGGATTTCTCTGGAATCAGAGATATAGTAACGTAAGAAGAGTTCCACTCCTCACACAATGGCAAAGGGCTCAGCCCTGGGACATTAATACTTTTCAGAGAAAAGAGAGGATTCTGCATGATGTGAATCACGCTGTTGCTCTTGAGCAACTGAGCTCTGGAAGTTGCCTTTGGAAATACATAGTAAATGAAGGCCTGTGCCTGGCTTTCTCGTACGTCCCTAAGGGCAGGAGTGATGTGTGGCCAGCTCAGCACATCTACCTTCACCTGCTCAACCTGTCAGAGGCAGGTGGAAAAGAGAGGAGCAAAACCCATTTTCTGTGCCTTCCCCTTAGCTGTTCTTTGGAGATCACTGTTTGAAGTGCCTATTTTGCACGGGTTTGAAAGTTTGGACTTCACTCTGGAAATTGTGTTGTTTCACATAGTTTTGTAGGTTCAAGACGATCTCTGTCTGCAACTCCCAACTTTCCTGTCTTACTGGAAATTCAGTTTCCTGAATTCAATATCCATTCACAAATAGTGAGATTAGTCCTAGGAAGGTGGCTCAGTGGTAGAGTGCACTTGTCTTGGATACATGAGGCCCTGGGTTCGATTCCTCAGCACCACATAAGCAAAAAGAAAAATCCAGAAATGGTGCCATGGCTCAAGTGGTAGAATGCTAGCCTTGAGCTGAAGAGCTGAGGGAGAGTGCCCAGGCCCAGAGTTCAGGCCCCACGACCGGACCCAAAGAAAATAGTGAGATTAGTATCTTCTAGGTAAAGGAAATAAAGGCTTATGAAT
This sequence comes from Dipodomys ordii, assembly GCF_000151885.1. Lineage (NCBI taxonomy): Eukaryota > Metazoa > Chordata > Mammalia > Rodentia > Heteromyidae > Dipodomys > Dipodomys ordii. The sequence continues at coordinate 681,494 of NW_012267502.1, read as the reverse complement.
TTGCAGGCAAAATGAGAACTACTTGAGCTATTGCGTAGAAAGAAGAGCAGTCCTGCTGGGTAGGGGAAGAAGGACAGCTTTTATAGGAAGGCCCAGGAGCATGGACTTCCTGATGGACTTAAGTGTTGAGGCCTGCTGTAGTCCTGTTGGTCTTGTGCCTGCTTATTTCTAAATGTGCTGAACATTAGTCTCTGGAGCTTGTCCTGAATGCTCCTTCAATTAGAGGAGTGTGGTGACCTTGCCTGGAGCTGTAAAAGCCATCCTGAATATCTTTTCTTGGGAAACTGCAAGGGGGTACAATAGAGTGAGCAAGACAAGAAAATGCTGCCTTTTAAAAACTGAAGCGTGCTGGGCAATGGTGACTCATGCCTGTAATCCTAGCTACTCAGAAGGCTGAGATCTGAGGATGGTGGGTCACAGTGAGCTGGGAAAGAAAGTCCGTGAAATTCTTATCTCCAATAAACCACTAGAGAAGTGACACTAGCTCAAGTGGTAGAGTGCTCACATCGAGCTAATGAACCCAGGGATAGTGCCCAAGCCCAGAGTTCAACCGCATGACCAACAAAACAACAACAACAAAAACAACAACAAGAAAAACCCTCAAGCATCATGCTTAATTGACACGTGAGCTAAATCTTCACATGTAAGCACATTTAGCTGTCAGTTCCTGTTACATTTTCCCAACTCTCAATATTACCCACCAATTTCTTTGAAAATGGGTATTATAGATGTCTTGCTGCTTCCTTCTGAAATGAGTAATTCCCGGATGACTTGGTGTCTCACATCTGCAATCCCAGCTAAGCAGGAGACACAGGTCGAGTTTTGAATTTCAAGCCCGCTTTAGGTAAAACTACCAGGAAAGTAACTCAAAAGCAAGAAATAAATGGGGCCCTAGCTCTGCCTAGTTCCACACTACTTCCAAAAACAAGGAAACAAAAGAAAAATGTAGCATGGACTTAGGATCCAACTTTTTTTCACATTTCCACCAAGTATGATTTTTTTGCTTCATTGAATTTTTGTGAGTGTGCTGGTTACATGGCTTGAACCCAGAGGCTCCACTTTTACTTTGTCTGTGTGTGTGGGGGGGGAAGGGGGGATAGGAGAGAGAGAGGGAGAGAAAGAGGGGAAGAGAGAGAGAATGAAAGGGAGATAATGACAGACAAAGACAGAGACTAATTAGTCTATAAACTCTCATGTGCTTTCCTGTCCAGGCTGACTTCAGTCTGTGATCCTCAGATCTCAGCCTCCTGAGTTGCTAGGATTACAGACATGAGCCAGTACCCAGCAATTCACAGGTTTTGTTCATTAAGTGACTATAACTCTCAAGTTTCCAATAGGAATCAACAAAATAAAACACTAACCCTATTTTATTCTAAGTAATTAGTTTCTGAAAGCCACAGTAGTTCATTCTGTCCTAACCACTCATTTTCAACTAGTTTCCTATTTACCAAGGTCAATGCTTGATATTATTGTGCTGTGCAAGACTAATGCACAGGCGTCCCTCATCTCATAACTGACCTCCTCAGAGGGAAGTATACTGAACTGTTTAGGAAGCATTCATAGTGGCCGTCAGTCTATGACCTCAGCTATTTATAAGAACTCTTTGCCAGTCTCCTAGCCTGGCAAGTCATGAGGGATTTTGTGGTCTGGTATGCACATTCTCGTGGACACCACCAGGGCACCACCGGCACTGCGGCAGCCACCACCAAGAGCAGCAGGCTTGCTTGTCTCACGGTGTTCCAGGGCACAAAGGAGTTGGGGAATGGTTATGGCTCACCCTCTTTGGCACATAGCCTCCCCTAAAACACAGAAGAAAAGAGAGGAGCAAGGAAGCATTAGTACCAAGCAGAGGACTGAAGGCCTGAAACCCAGTGGGAGGAGCCCCCAAAGTGTGGACATGGACCCTATGGCAGGAACCTAGCTAGGGACCTTTGTACTTCTTTCTACACAGACCTGAAACCCAGGAATGTCCAGGAACACTGGTGAGTGCAGCAAATCATTTAAAACTTACACAGGAAACCCAGAAAAGGCTATTGCTTCACTAATACATTTTTATGAATAGAATTGCTGGCCTCCTTCTGAAAATGAAGGTAACTCAAGGTGGTTTATAATTAATTTGCCTTGTCAGTCTATGAGATAGAAAGCATATTTTGATGGTAGAAGTTCAAGTCTAGGCTGCTGATTTTTTTTATTGTGAAAATACCATAGATGAATGGATCAAGAAAATGTGGTATATATACACAATGGAATTCTATGCCTCCACCAGAAAGAATGACATTGCCCCATGTGTTAAGAAATGGAAAGACTTGGAAAAAATTATATTAAGTGAAATAAGCCAGGCCCCCCAAATAGGTCCCATGGTTTCCCTTATTTGCAATAACTAGTATATGTCTGAGACAAGAAGAAACAGTCAGATAAGTTGATGTTAGGCAAAATGAACCTGAAGATAAGGACTCAAATGGTTTTTCTTCCTTACTATTGTATCTAACACATTTATAAGATGATTTCTTTGTTGCTTTGTGTGTCCATCCCACATGGTATAACCCCTGTTTTCACTGTATTTGATGTTGGTATAATTTGTGGCGGGGAAGGGAAAAAACAAATTGTTTAAATAGTGACTGCTGTTTTGCATTCACTGAGAAAAGTGCTGTTTTGGTGTTGATAAATCCTCCAGGAGCTAAGGTAAAAAAAGAAATCACTGGCTCTGGCCCAGGGAGCTTGGTCCTGCATTAGCCTGGTAGATGTATGGAGTTGGCACTCCACCCAGGAGGCAGGCCAGAAAGGCACAGGGCTGCCAGGTGGGTACAGCATCCTCAGACACAGAGAGCAGACAGGCTCAGGAAGCACCACCATCTGAGACTTCCTT
>NW_012267502.1:668740-671398 GCF_000151885.1 Dipodomys ordii | reverse complement strand
CATCCACTGCACAGATAGAGCCTGTGCTTCTGCTGTGAATCCATCTATTTCCTCCTGCTGTACACTGCCCTCTCCCTTGACTGCACATATATCCATGCATTATATCCTAATTATTCTGGTTTGGTGGAGCCCAAATCAGATTATTCATTGCAAATCATAATTTCAGGAGTGGAAGTATGTGTGTCCATAGGGAGGAGACTGTACATTTGTAACATACCCTGGGTGTTTTACAGTGTTTTTGAAGTTACTTACAGGGTTCCCCATTAATGTGACAGGGTCTGACAGGCCTAGCCAGGGCAGATGGGAGATCCAGGCAAGTACAGGCACAGGACTCAGTGCTTTTGGGCAGAGGTCTCTCATAGTCTCCTTCAAGTCTGTGTTTAAAAAGGGCTGTTTGTACACATCTGAGAAACTGCTGCTTTGCCTATTCTCTGTATTTTCTTTTCACTGAATGGTCAACCTTGACAGACTATGCAGAAGTTATGGGTCCTTTGTTGAATGTAGCTGGGACTGGAATGTCTCCTGAAGGGAATGTTGTGGGGGAGCCTGCCTGGCAGCAGAGGGAAGCCTTGCTCTTAGTCTCTGCTGTCCTGACTCCTGCTGTCACTACTCCTGGCCAATGAGGACTGCATAGCTCTCCTCTTAGGGTTAATTCAGTCCTCTACAGCAGTATATATACGGTCAGTATGTGTTAATGGTGAAATAAAGCATAGTTAACAGAGATTTGTACAAAGTTGTACAGGGGTTCTTAGACCAATGGTCAGTGTAATTCAGGAAATACTCATCAGATGCCATCTGTGTGACAACCAGTGTAATGAAAGCTGAGGAAATAAAGATTAAGATTAAATCTGGTTCCTTATGAAAATGTCCTGCTTTATTTAAGGGGCACTGGCTGTGATTTTTAGAGTCATCTCACTAGTTTGCAACCTGTTTCTTCTGCTGAATGCAGAACTTCTCTTTTCCTTTAGAATCATTATGCTTCTCAGAGACTTGTCCTGGGTATATTTAAACCTCAGAGGGAGGGAGTGAATTGGGAAGTTGGCATTTTTTCCATAAGGTCATAGACTGGAGTATTTATTCTTGAGAGAAGTAAGTTGCTTGAGCCTTGTTGTAGCATTTTCTAGGTTCATGTGCTCCTACAAGCTTATTATTTGTACCTAGCTCATTTCCCCCAAGGTGACTGTTCTCCAAGTGCGTTTCCCAGTCACTTGTTAAAAGGAAATAACTATAAATAGTTCTTCTCATGTTGAAGCTTTTCAGGATTCATCCATTTTGAAAAGACATATTATTTCTCAGATAATTTATCACACATCTTCAGTTTGTCAAATTGATATATTTTATGATGAAGCCAGAGAAAAGGAAATAAAATCATGTCTTTTGTGTGTGTTCGGGTACTTTGACTTGAAGTCAGGGCCTGGGTGCTGTCTCTCATACTCCTTAGCTTTTTTGCTCTAGCACTTGAGTCACAACCCCACTTCCAGCTTTTTTGTAGTTAATTGGACATAAAAGTCTCAGGAAATTTCCTTCCCAGGCTGGTTTTGAATGGGGATCTTCAGACTTCAGCTTCCTGAGTAGCCATTGTGGTACCCAGGTTCTTACAAACATTTGAAGAGAATGTTAAAGGCTCCGGAGCCTGCACTGGTGTGGATATCAGTCAACTCCAGGCAGTGCTGTGTGCGTTCACCGTGTGAACACATCCATTCCCCTAAGTGACTGTGGAGAACAATTTTAAGGGTCGATTCCAAAGCCTCTAAGATAGACTTGTAAAATAAAATGTTCATTCTTAAAAAAATTATCAAGTTGTTCCTCCCAAGGAAAGACTGTGTTGGCATAGATACAATTTCTTTTTCTGCATTAAGCTTTGCATACTTTGTGTTAGGAAAATAGCAATGTGGTTTAATAGTATGTATGTTGCCTACTCTTTCTTAGAGTTTGTATGAATTCAGCTTGTGGCCTCCACAGCAGGGCTCAGATTACAGACCAGACTCAATGACAGAACCACAGAAATAACATTGTAGAGGTTTTAGTACTTTGTAGGCTGTGGACTGGGACAGGCCTACAGGTTCAACACAGAGGCCCTGAGCAAAAGCAGAGGAGGGGGCGGATTGGTCCATGTGTCTTAGCAGAAGGAGAAGACAAGAAAGATAAGGTGAACAGACAGACAGACAGACAGACATGGAGGTTGAGGGCCATAGTTGGGAGAAGAATTAGAAGTTAGAGAGGACATGGAAGTTAGCGGGCATAGCAAGGAGGTATCAGGAAGGTCAGGGGTGACATCAGATAACAGTGAAGTGAGAAGGCGCAGCAGAGACAACACAGGCAGGGGCAATGGTAGAGAGAGGACAGGACTAGCAAGGAGCACCAGCAGATGACAAAGAGGCCAGGGGGAGCCAGGAGAGAGAACACAAAGGGCAGGGGACATAAGCAGGGAGAAGTCAGGAAGGCCAAGTGGTCAGAACTGAGAGAGGAGAGGGAGGTCATGAGGCACAGCAGAGGGGACTGAGTTGAGGGCTCATAGCAGTCAAGGAGGGCAGAGCCCAGCCGAGAGAGAGACAGGGAAGGCTAGGGCCTAGTCTGGACAGGGAGGCGGTCAGGACCACAGCTGAGAAATTAGGCAGTCACAGGGGGAGGAAGAATGTCTGAAGCTCTAAAGGAAAG
>NW_012267502.1:663433-666220 GCF_000151885.1 Dipodomys ordii | reverse complement strand
GAAACAGCAAATGCTACAAATGAGGGTTTAATTCTCACTGAGAGCCTGTAGTTAAATAGTTACTAGCATATCTCCATCAAAACTGATGTTTGTTTGCTACAAATTCAAGCATTTTTCTACATGTTAACTCAAAATGAGGAGATGAGGAAGTAGAGGGTAGGAAAAGTTTTAGCAGTGTGTCTGTAGCCTCTGAGGGATGATGATGTCTTTGTCATTGTTCACACAACTGCCATGCTCCACTGGCCTCTGCCTGGCCCCTGGCATCCTTCAGCAGCAGCTCAGAGCTGTCCAGCAGCCTGGGCCCTGGATTTGCTAGTCTAAATTGGAGAGATGGTGAGTCTGCTATTGTCAGTCCTCCCTGATCTCTTCCAAAGACTTTATATCCTTAACTATTTTCCATTCTTGGAGATGAAAAACTAGTTATACTGAAATTCAAGGAAAGAACTCATCATGTTATCATTTGCTAGCTTTCTTCTTGCTTATAAGTTTGTGTTTATTTTGTTTGGCTATCTTTCCCCTGTACTGAATGACAGTAAGTGCTGATGTGGGAAATTCAAGAAAATATTGTAGGTCATAGATTATTTCCTATTATTTCATCCTTTGTAGTTTTAAAATACCATTTGGCAGGTCAATTGAGCTAGTCATAGAGAAAAAAATAACTAAAACTAAAATCAATAAAGCAAAGACATGATCCAATTTCAGAACTAAGAGGTAAAGTAAGCAAGGTAGCACATGATGCTTTTCTGTTGTGTAGGAGCCAAGGCTTGTGATAGGGAGATGTCCCAGTCCCAGTACCTCAGTGGAAGGAAGCCAGAAATCTATCATTGAAAAGAAGCATTCCTGTCCATCATAACTATGTGAAAGATGATCCAGGCTCAGTCTTCGAAGATGTATCAGTCTATTCATGCCAATCTCGTATTACTGTGTACTTTGCTTTTCCTATTGAGCAAATAATAGTTTGGTAGATTAAACCATTGAATACACTGGGAACTCACTTGTTATGGTACTTTCTTTCTTTTATTTTCTATTTCTTTCTTTTCTCTCTTTCTTTCGTTCTTTCTTTCTTTCTTTCTTTCTCTCCTTCTACTAAGTAGGTGCACAAAGAGATTTCAATTACTTACTTGTCAGGATTTGAGTACAACACATCTTGATCGATGTTATCCCTCTATCATTCTCAATTACTCCCATCCCTTCCATACCCTAAAGTTACATAGCTCAACTGTTATATAACATCCATTGAACATAACTGCATTTGTTCAACTTTCTCCCTCTACTCATGTGACTCCCTTTGGTTGTTCCCCCCTACATTCTCCTTCCTGGTATTCATTTTGTTAAATAGTTCATTAATTGTCAGAAGAGTTAACCTTATAATGGGAAGATTAATTTTTCTACGCATGATGAATGAACTTGGGAACTACAGCTTACGATTAATGCTGCTGCTTGTCAATTAATTATTCGAATAACTATAGAACTGATTATTTCTCCTTGTTTTAGAATATTTCAAAGATCAGGGATTAGTCAATAACTTGAGTTCACTGTGTCTGTTCACTGTCAAGTGTGGGGTCTTGGTCATGAACAAGAAGGCTGGTAGGAAGGAGTCAGAACACAAATGAAAATGTCAGTGACTTCAGGTTGGGGAGCACTGCCACATCTGGGCCCCACCATGGCCTTTTACCATCGTGAAGTTTTTGGAGCTTCAGCTATAAGCTTTCAGCACCATGTCAATCATTTCTAGCTCTCCAAGAAACACTGACATTGAAACCAAATGACAACTGAACTTATATCTTCAAAATAAAATTCTATTCCAGTGGTCACTCTATGTTAACCTAACATTTCAACTGCCTAGTACTTTCCAAATGAATATAATAAATGAGGAAGCATGGAAGTTAGTTTAAAGAGGCTCAAGCAGTAATTCTACTATTCAGGAGGCTGAGATCTGAAGATCACAACTCAAAGTCAGCCTAGGCAGAAAAGTCTGTGGGAATATTATCTCCAATAAACGAGTTGAGAATGGGAAGTGGCACTTTGGCTCAAGGGGTAGAGCACTAGTCTTGAGCTGAAGAGCTGAGGGACAGCACCCAGGCCAGAGTTCAAGCCCTACGATGACAACGACCACCACCACCACCAAAAAAGAAGCTCAACACTTATGTACTCTCTTTCTGATTTGTAGAGACAGAAGCTTAAGAGTCTGGGTCCCTTGCTTTGAGCCTTGGGTACTGTAGAGGCTATAAACACTAGGAAGAAAACTTTTAATGTAGAAGTACAATTTATTTCCAATATATTTCATGAAAACAACTAAAAATTGACATGTCACTATGATATGACATGTCTATTAAATGATCATAGAGTTTATCTTCTATTTAGGGGTTCTTCATAATCTTAAGTGAGGCTTAAAAGAAACATTCTGGAGATTAAGAACTCCCTAATGAAAAAGCTGGTGATTGTAGAGATGGGAACAGGTTAGTGTTATTTAATGTAGAATTAAATACTCCTAGAGTTCATATTTGAAATCTTTTCTTGTCATTTTCCTAGAGGTTATGTGATGAGAACAGGCTGGACTTGCTCTAGTTTGTTGTAGAATGGGTTGAACAGATAACGTTTTGGCTGTGTACAGTCTTTGGGAAAGCAGCCCTTTCTCCCCAGCTGGTGCTCTGGACAGTCACTGTAGGCACAGAGGAGTCAGTCAGCAAACACTTGGACCAGTCTAGAACAGGGTTCTCCACTGTTTTCATTCTCCCGTCCAGAAATGTTGCATGTGAATAACTGAAATTGTTTCCCAAGAAAAAA
>NW_012267502.1:645763-647828 GCF_000151885.1 Dipodomys ordii | reverse complement strand
GGGGGGGGGAGGGGCGGCCTTCCCTCCTCTGCTCCCTGAGGAGGAGTGAGGACATCGGGCTTCTACTCACGCCCAGTCTTGGATTCTGGGTCGTCTCTGGTTTGCAAACTGCAGGATGAAGATGTCTGCTCCTTGTCGGTTCTTGCTGGTGTTGAGTAGAATCCGCTCGCCCGCTGCGTCTGGTGCCTTCGTCCCGGACTCTCTGTGTGAGCACTCAGGTATGGCCCCGGCTGCAGTCTCCGCCGCGACCCTGCCGCCGCCACCGCCGCCACGGCTGCTGGCAATCGCTCAGATGTGTCTTCTTGCCTTGGCTTCCCTCTCTTGTCTCTCTGTCCTGTAATGGCACACTTGGTGTGATTCTCTGGCATAGGACTGTTCACTGGAACTCTAAAACTGCTTTCTATGTGAGAGCTTGTTCAGATTCCAGCTTCTCCTCCACCATCTTCCCGGAACAATCTGGTCATTTTTATTAATCATGGGTCAGAGTAAGGTGGGCCCAGCCCACACCTGTCAATTCCTGTCAGCCTTTCATGTCCTAGGGAAGCATCACAAGTGTGTCAAGATTCTGCCAGAGGTGAGGAAGCAGTTACATCGACATAAGTAAGATGGAAACTTGCTCAACTGCTATGCCAAAGCAGTCCAAAATTTGCAACCAAATATCCAATAATGAGCTGTGGCTTGTGCCTTGGCTCTCACTCTGGGATCTGAGGCAATTAAACTTTGCAATCAGTATGACTACCAGTCTACATTGTGAATTTCTATCCCTGAAGCAACTCTATGCTGCTGTGGGTGGGGCTGGGGAAAGATGGTGTCACAGGTGATTGAGGCTGAGCCATGTGCTCCCTGGTAGGGTTTTTTGTTTGTTTGTTTTTGTAAGTGGTGGGTCTTGAACTCTGAGCCTGAATGCTGTCCCTCATCTTTTCAGCCCAACACTATGGCTGTACAACTTGACCCACAGCATCACTTCTGGTTTTCTGGTAGTGTATTGGAGATAAGAGTCTCAACGACTTTCCTGCCCAGGCTGGCTTTGAATGGTGATCCTCAGATTTCAGCCTCCTGAGTAGCTAGGATTACAGGTGAGAGCCTGATAGTTTTGTGTTAGTTCCCTGTGTGTCAGAACTGGGACATCTGAAGACATCTTTGATTCATTTGGCTTCACTGTTATCATAAAGGTTGTGAAAAGGAGACCCCCACACTATTCAGGGAGAACTGAGCTCATTAGCAAAAACAGTACCACCAGCCCACACAGGAGCAGCTGAATTCTCTCAAGAGGAAGAACTATGTTGGGGAGAGAGATTATATAGGGGAGGGTGAGTAGGAGGTGTGGCTACAGTGGATGAGGAGGGGTGACCTCAGAGCCTGGGGGGCCTCGAGGTGTAGCTCTTGCCTGGGTTATAGGTGCTGGGTAGGAACTTGTCAGGAAGTGCCTTGTAAAGTCCTTCTCAGGGATAGAGAGAGCAAAAGGAAGGGGCCATTTCTCCCAGGCAGACCTAGCAGTTATGAGGTTCTCTATGGCTGCCAGAAGGGTCCAGATTATCTACAGCATGTTCTGTCTCTGGTAGTTGCTATTCTTATGTGCTTACCATATTCTAAGTACTTGAAGTTAAAAGTTCCGATTTTCTTTTTTGGGGGATCTGGTCGTGGGGCCTGAACTCTGGGCCTGTGTACTGTCCCTCAGCTCTTCAGCTCAAGGCTAGCACTAGTGTTTTTTTCCAAGGCCACAGAGAGTTTGTGAGAGGAGTGTCTCTCACAGCATGGCCGCCAGGAAGCAGAGGGCTAAAATGCCAGCGCTCAGCCCAAAGATTTCTTAATGTTACACGAGAGCAAGTGGAAGGCTCTGAGATCAAATCCAATCGCTGTCTCTATATATCATACAATATGTATTTACCTCATAAAATGCAGTACCTAGTCTAGGTGATAGATTCATTTCAGTGTGCTTCCATGGAATTTCCATTCTGTGTGGTCAGTGGAGGAGAGGGCATCACTGACTTTACTGCTTTTCCTTCCTTGCTGATTTCTCCCCTTTTGCTTTTCTGATACTGGACTCAGAGACTCTAAGTTTTTT
>NW_012267502.1:630354-643753 GCF_000151885.1 Dipodomys ordii | reverse complement strand
TGTCTCTCCCCTCCTCCCTCCCTTTTCCTTTTTCTGCCATCCCCTCCATGCCATATCTGTCTGAAATAGTGAGCCAGATCACACTTGACTCTCCTTAAGCTGTTTTCCCAACAAGGAAAAAGTCATTGGCACTGTTTTCCCAACAAGGAAAAAGTCATTGGCTCAGTTTCATGACTTTATCCTCTGGACTCTTGTTCTGTGACTTTGTCTTCCATGTTACAGTCCGGCCCCACATCAAATTCACTGGGAAGCCTGATGCCTCAGTACCCCTAGTGTTCTTTGCTTTATCACAGATGGCCCACTCCCTCGAGAACCTCACGCTTGGTCTCCCCTAGGCCGTGTCTCTACTTTCACCTTCACCCCATCCCTCCGACTCCATTCTCTACATAGGCCATTCTCTCGCTCTCAGGAAAATGGTTTCTTTTCAAAATTACATCACAAGTAGGATTTCAATGATTTTATTAATAAAATGTTAACAGCACATACTACTGGTGAAAGTAAAGGCTATTAATTAAAATTGACTTGAAGGTGATTTCGATGATAGTGCAGGGAAAATACAGTTGGAGATTTTGCAGTTCTTCCATGTTCTTATAAACGTCACAAAGAACATATAAAAATGCTCATATACAAAGTAAAGCATTTGGAAGGGCAATGCTACCTTGTATCCAATTGTATATAAACTCATTTCAAATACAAATGAAGATTTCCAGAATTCCAGAAATTTGTTTCAAAGACTTTTGTGGTTTGCCATTTTTCAAAATTGTAAAAAAAAATTTTCATTGAAACCAATGTCACAGTGTCTTGCCTTTTTTAGATAAACATAAATAATTTTAAATAAAAATAGAAATAAAAATAAAAAACCTACATCAAATATAAGCAGTTTAGATATAAAATAAAATAAAATACAAGATAAAAATGGAAGTAAATAAAAAATGAAAGTAAATAATAAATTATAAATGTTTTAATAAAACATAAATAAAAAAATAAAAGCCAGATAAAAAGAAACAAAATTTAAATACAAATAAAACAAAATTTAAATACAAATAATATGAAAACTAAATATGTAGATATGTAAATATTTTGATAAAAATGAATAGAAAATAATAATAAATAGATAAATATAATCATTGATATATTAATATGAAAATTAGAATGAGGTAAAAAAGGAAAATGCAATGATATATATGAGCATAAATAAGCAGAAAGTATAAGTTAAATATAAATAATAAATATAAGTTTAGATGAATGTAACTCAAATCAATAATGTAAATTAAGCAAAATAATTTTAAACATGAATATTTTAATGGAAACAAACAAAATAAACAAAAAGTAATTAATATAAATGAAAAATGAAAATGATAATGAAATAAGAAAAATGAGAATGAAAATGAAATATGGACTAAATCAATTTTAAACATAAGTTTTATGGTATAAGCATAAACAAAAATATTTTAATATTAAATATAAAAACTAAAAAATAATAAGAAGAATAAAAGTAATAAAAATAAATATAAATTAAATTTACATTTTAACAAAGTATTTACTAATAGGAACATAAATAAACGTAAAAAATACAAAATATAAATAATATTAAACATAAATTGGTTTGAATGGCCTTAGCTAAAAATAAAAAAATTGGAAATTTATGTTTGGACTTTTCTGTCACTGACAATTCTGGACCACACAATTGACCAGAATTTCTTATGCAGGAGCATTGCTGCAGCTTGGGCTCCTGTTCCAAGGGTGGGGTTCACAGCCCCACAAATAACTGGTCCTCAACACGCAGTCTGTCAAGAATGATAGAAGTACACTTAGTCATTAGTGAGACTGTAGCCATTTGAAAAATTTTTCCTGATACTGGAAATGAGTATACTTTATCTAGCAAATTCTGAGGAAAATTTTCAAACAAAATGTTGAAAAAATTTTGTACTTCCTAAGATATGCATGGGAGTCTAGTAAGATTCTAGACTAGTATTAATTATCTAGTAGGATAATTCTACATTATCTTCTCGAGAATTCATGCATCTCTCTTCCAATGTTTTGTTTATGTGTAATCATTGGAACCATATTGGAGTTACTCTTGGCATCTTCTGGATGGTTCTTTGTGACGCTTGGAGCATCTTCTATTGATTATGTTCATATCATTTTTACGGGTTCTTTTTTCTCTCATGAACACTCCTTTCCTTGTTGTTTTAATATCTTCCCTTCATTCCTACCTATGCATTATCTCTCTTGCTTCTGATTAGAATCCCACCGTTGTTTTCCTTGTCTGTGTTGACACAAATCCTTCCTAAGATCTCTGTTCACAATTGTGGTTTTGTCTTCTGTCTTTTTGTTTGGTAGTCTCTCGGGTGGCTAGTGTGTAGTTCATTCACTTTATTTTGTCAACTGTTTCTCTGTTGAAGTTGTTGTTGGGGTGCATTCCATTCTCCAGCAGGTGTATCTTCCTTTTTTTTTTTCTTTCCTGTGCTGTGACCTGTGTGTGTTGGTACCTCCATTAATTGAAAACTGTGAAGCTGTTTTGCTACTTGTTGTCTTCAGTTGTGTTAATAATTGTAACTTCTGGTCTTTAAAGTATGAGTTTGCATTCTAGAATTCTTTCTTTTTTGAAAATCTCCTTATGGTGGCTGATCCAAATTTTTCTTATACAGCCCATTACTGGTGTCTCAATGTTCCCTAAAGGATGTGTTATACTTGGATATTTCTTTTTTTCTGCTTCTTGTTTCTTGTTGCAGCTGCTTTTGAAGACGAAATTCTTTTTCTTATACAGCTATTTTCCTTAGAGTACTCAGCCTCTTTTGCTGTAAGGCATCATTCAGCTGCGGAAATTTATCTGATTTGCAGGTTTCATTGATGATTTTCCTGTTGGATGACTCTCTATGACTTATGGGGTGAGTGATGAGCAACTTAGAATTCAATCTTTCAGTTGAGATGGAAGAGTGTGGACTGGGGGGAGGGGCTGGGCACCTATTCACACTGCCCCGAGATTTCGTTAGTTGTAATTTTTCTCTAGGCTTACTAATATCTTGTGGTTTTTCCTGTGATCTCTCCACTGGGGCAGAGATGTTAGTGCCTTTGATCTGGAGAGCGCACTCCTGTACCGGCTTATACAATGTTGGCAGAAGTTTGACTCGGCCGATGTGCAAGGTTTGAAGCACTTGTTTTGTAGGTGGGCTATGCTGGGGAAGTGTGATTTCTTTTGGTTTTTGAAGATATCTGGTACACAAAAGTCCATTAGCTTGTCGCTGGGGACTTTTGGTACCATCTTCACTATGGGCACTGCGGACAGTGAGTGGGGCTAATTCTTTAGCCCGAAGAGGTTGAAGGCGAGTGGGTTTGCCTGCTAATTTTGTGGGGCTAGCCTTTTGATCGGGAATCTTGGTGCTTTCAGTGGCCTTGTCCACTGTAGTGTCCTGGGCATCCTGGATAGCAGCAGCAGATGTAACCACAGCCTTGCCAGGTTTCAGCTTCTTGGCTGCATCCCTATCAGCCAGGTGTTCAGTGGCTTGGTGCTCAGCTCTGCTGGGGGTCATGGCAAAGGACACCCTCTTAGTGGTTTTCAGGGATGACCCGTTCAACTGAGCATGATCTACTTTTGATATGGAAATATTTGCAGCTATGCCCCTAACAGCTAGAGAGGGGGCAGGTGTTTTTGTTTCTAGGCCCTTTTGGATTTCTGTAGTGGCAGTGGGAGCTGTTAGGGACTTCTTTCTATGTTTTTGCTGGTCCCCTGTCTTGGGGTGTGAGTGGGCCAGGAGCAGTGAATTTTCCTTCATTGCTGCCTTAAGCCTGATAGGAGGTGGTCTGGAGCCTCTGCTGGAGCTCGGGTCAGATCCCCTTGTCTCAGGAACCTCGGGGGACACCTTGCCCTTGGTTGCTTGAGTGTCGCTAGCAGACAGGTTCCCGATTCTTCCCACTTTGATAAGAGAAATAGGGGATACAGATGGTGACTGGGTGTCCTCGCTAGTCATGTCTTCATCGCTGCTCCCTAGAGACCTGAGCTGCTCCTCCTCAACATTGGCACCTGGGCTGAGTCTGGCTGCCTCTACAGAGGTGGGGTACATTAAGTCCTTCCACTTGCTGTCTGAAACCCAGTAGGACCTGGGTGGATGTTGCTGCTGGGTGGCCGCACCAGGAGCCCCAGTGGATGGTTTTTCGGGTGCTCCAGCTACTTTGTAGAGTATGGGCCAGAAGGGGTAGTTCTCCTTGAGCCAGGACAGTCTGCAAAGATGTTCATCTTCAGTGGCCCAAACAGGAGCCCCCAGAGATGTTTGTCCTGGTGCTCCATCCTCTTCCTCTGGGCTCAAGGGGGCTGGGTATGATTCCCCGGCCCAGGAGACTCTGTGCACATGATGCTTCTTGGCGGCCAGCACAGAGGCCCCTGTTGGTGTTTTATCGGGTGCTTTGTCCCCTATATGGGGGGCAGTGCACATGTGGTATTTAGGAAGACCCGTGGAGGGTCTGCATGGACGATGGTCCGGTCTCCCGGGACCATCATCCACAACCAACGTGGGTAGGCGCGGATGATCCTCTTGGGTGGCCAATCCAGCAGCCCCTAGGGATCCTTGGGGTGCTGTGCGCACTCCATGGCGGCCAGTCAGGAATTGGTCAGACAGGGCTGACGGTCTCCGGGGATGTTGTTCTGGGCTGACTTCACTATAGGCCACCGCGGAGGGTCTGCGGGGATGATGCTCCCTGATGACCGGCCCATCATCCTCAACCAACCTGGGTAGGTGAGGATGAGCCTCTTGGGTTGTTGATCCAGGGGATCTTCGGGGTGCTCTGTGCACTCCCCCAGCACTGATGACTTGGTCAGAAACTTCTGAGGGGTGGCGGGCATGATCATCAGGTGTGGCCAATACAGCAGCCCCTAGTGGTGATTGGGGTGCTGCATACACTTCCTGGAGGCCAGCCAGGACTTGGTCAGACAGGGCTGATTGTCTCCGGGGGTGTTGTTCCGGGCTGACCTCACCATCATCCACTGCACTGGGTCTGTGGCGATGATGCTTCCTGATGACCGACCCATCATTCTCAACCAACATGGGGAGGCGAGGATGATCCTCTTGGGTGGCCAATCCAGCAGCCCCAGATCTTCGGGGTGCTCTGTACACTCCTCCAGCACTGATGATTTTGTCAGAAATATCTGAGGGGCGGCGGGGATGATCATCCGGTGTGGCCAATAGACCAGCAGCCCCTAGGGAGTCTAGGGGTGCTGCACGGCGGCCAGCCAGGACTTTTTCAGACAGGTCTGACGGTCTCCGGGGATATTTTTCTGGGATGGTGTCACTGTCAGCCACCGGGGAGGATCTGCCTGGAAGATCTTCTGGGGTACCAAGAGCAGGAGCCCTAATAGATGTTCTCCTGTGGGCTCCACTTCCCGGTGGTTGGGGCCCTGAGATGGTGGTATATTTCTTGGTGTTCTCCAGCCAGGAGGGTGTATGAAGGTGGCCATCTTCAGTTGTGAAAGCAAGGGAGGATTTTCTCTGACCTTTTTCCTCCACTGAGGAGACACTGGACAGGGGTGGAAAATTGTCAGAGTCCCTAAATTCAGAGGTGTAAGGTCTGCCTTGGGCCATGCAGGCCCTGTGCAGACACCTCCCTACCTCTGCCCAGTATCTGTGGTTACTTAGGTAACTGGCACACCTGGAAGCAGTCATCTCCCCCTCCTCCTAGGTTTCATCCTGGGCCACCTCTGGTCACTCCTCCCAGACCTTGAGGTCACATCCAGATCCATGTGGCCACACCCTTCCCCCACCTGGCCACACCTCTTCCTGTCCCTGGCCTAGATAAGTCTGGCCTGGGGGTGGGTCTCCCCTCTCAGCCATGCCTCTCCCCCATGCATGGTGGGGACAGCAGTTTGGTAAATAAACTTTTCCTGCCAGAATACCACCTGGTGTGCTTTTCATCTGCTACCTAATGAAACCTACCTCTGTAATATACCTTACATATGGGGTTTTTGAGTTGGAAATGTTAAATTTCCTGACCACCTCTATTCCGTGAACTAAACTGGTTTGAGCCACCACTGAGACTTTGCACCAATACCATTGCTGGCCTTCATCTCCATGTCCACACCACTTCTCTACTGTGGTGAGTGAAACTACTCTCTACTGGTTCTCTGTTACTCAGTCTCTGTCCACATGTGGTGCCACATCAGAAAGTTCCCGTGGCCTTCAACTGAAAGCTGGTGACCTCTGGAACTGAGGAAGCTTGGTTTGGGGGCCTTGGCCCTTTCTCTCTAGAAGGCTCTGGGGGGGTGGGGATGCCACTTCGGCCTGGTCAGCTCTCCTTCACTCACCAGACTGACTCTTGTGCTGTGAGTCACGCCCGAGCCGGGAAGCCCCTTTGAAATGCCTCCTGCGCTCCCTGGAAAGCCAGAGCACCTAATTTTTTATACCATTCACATATTTCAACAGGTTTTGCCACTGCAATGGTAAATGGTCAGAAGTCTGTTTGCTTTCAGGCTCTCTTTGCTTTCTCTCTACCAATCATGTCCAACTTTCCCCATCTCTCCCTCTTTCTTTTTTCTCCAACCTTTTGGCTTGTGCCCTGAAGAGTGTGATGCAGGCTGGGACCTGGGGACCCTCTCAAAGGCTAGCCATTCTAGGTTTGAAAGTTGTCAGTTTCCATATGTTCAGTTTTCTTTGCCTGTCCTCTGTCTTGCTAAGCCATTCACCTCTGCCTCCCAGCCATCTCTAGAAAGGTAGCTTTTCTTGTCTTATACTTCAATTTCTCCAATCTCTCTCTCTCTTTCTCTCTCTCTCCCTCTGCGTCTGTGTCTTTCCTTGAGTCTACCCACTCTGTTAGAGAGTGTTCCTTCCTTTCTGCTTCTTTGTCTGCTTGTCTGCTTGCTTGCTTATTTAATAAAGCTCCACCCATTTTTCTTACCATCATGACTTTTCCAGAAATTCAGCATCTTGGCCACAGGGTAAGTTAAGGATTTGGCCTCATGTGACCCCTACCTTCTACCAAGATTACTACTCCTCCATCCAGTTATTCTGATGTGCCTTGCCAACAAGTTGCTGCCTCTTTTCACAGGCCCGAGAAACTGAGGCCTTATTATCTTATGTGCTCTGTTAGAAAAGCTGTCTAAACATTGTCAGAAATTTTGGGATTTGAGTTTTGCCTTTTTTTGTTTGGTGTTGCCTATTCTAGCACTGACCACATGGTACTAAAATACTGGGCAAAACAACGTCATCTTACTGCTGGAATTCCAAGAGTCTGTGTGTGCTGGAAAACTTAATGTGCACGGTGTGTGTGAGTATGTCTGTGTCTGTGTCAACTTTTGTTTTGTGGTCAGTTGTGGGGCTTGAAATCTGGGGCTGGGCACTGTCTCTCAGCTCTTCAGCTCAAGGCTAGTGCTCTACCACTTGAGCCACAGCACCACTTCGTTTTCTAGTGGTTTACTTGAGATAAGAGTTTCACAGGCTTTCCTGCCTGGGCTGGCTTTGAACTGTGATCCTCAGATCTCAGCCTCCTGAATACCTAGAATTACAGGTGTGAGCCATCAGCACCCATAAGTAGTACACAGATAAGTAGTGTAAACTACTTATCTGGCATTGTAATCAAGTTGTTTGGCTTAAATGATCTGAGATTCCTGAAGTTTGTTCCGTTTGGATTCATAGTTCAGTGCCAGCCAGTCTACATGTAGTCCAGATCCAGTCCATCTCTTCCAACGTGGAAGATGGCCTTCCTACTACCTAGACCATCCTGACTACCTCCACCATGGTAAAAGTAGACTGGACTCCTGCTTGACTCCACCACACCCAGCTGATTGCTGGTGAAATATTGTTTTGCATTTGTGAAAACTAAGTCTCTTGTGTGGCATTCATTCTGTAATTTTACAGTTATAATCTTACCCAGCCTGACCCGGAAAAGGCTGCCTATGTTGTTATGGTAGTGAAACAAGTATAGGCCAGGGGAGCCTCTTGTGAACTTTGGTTAACTTAGGCATTGTTAGGGTCCCCAGAAATCAATACTATATCTGTGCTAAAACTCTCATCACATCTAATCTGACCAGTTTTGTCACTGAAGAATATTTGTTCACCAATTCTTGGTGAGGAGTTGATAAGCTCTACTTATTTCTATTTCATCTGCTTGTTGCTTTCATTGGAAATAATAAAGGGTTTTTGTGGCAAAGATTGCAGTTCAAAGCCAGCCTAGGTAGAGAAACCCCAGAGACTCCATCTAACAACTAACCAGCAAAGAGCCAGGCTGGAAGCATGGCTCAAGAGACTCTTATCTCTAATTAGCCAGCCAAACACTGCAAGTGGTACTATAACTCAAAGTGGTAGAACCATAGCCTCAAGCAGAAGTGCTCAGGGACAGTGCCCAGGCCTTGAGTTCAAACCTCAGTGAATACCAACTGGGAAGAGCAATCCCAGAAATGAGCACCTAGACCCCTGGGACTCAGCCAGTCTGAGGAACAAGGGGCCATGGGGAGGAGTAAGAGATGATGTCACATGAGGGATTGTTGTGACTGCCCTTTCAAAACTAACCAGAGCCAGGAGGTCAATAGAAGTTAGAAGCCGCTCATCTAATGTCCTAATGTCCATAGCTGTCTACCTTTCAGTTGGACAGGAATTTACAGTCTTGCCTTTGTTACCTGACACTCTCCCTTTACCTAGTTGTCAGATATCAGAAGTAGCTAGAGACATTTCCACCAACTCCAGGACAGCCTGGAATGCAGCAGATAAGAATTAGCCATTCTATCCAAGTCACCCAGTGTTTAGTTTTCAGCCCCAAACCCTTCCTCTTGCCATTTGTTTACTCTCCAGTATTTTTTTTGCCCATCCCCTCCCTGCCCCATGAGACTTCTTCCAGTCTCCATTCAAGGGCTACCACCAAGGGACAGCTGCTGCCTGCTGCCCTCTCCCAGAGGGGACCACACCTCTGCCTTGCCTTTTACCCTCATTGCATGCCCCTTGTCAGCAGGAAGTAGCCAGAGAGAATCTGTGCCCTTTTTCATAATTATCTAAAGGCTGGAATGTGAGGTCTGCCCTGGGCCATGCAGGCCTTGTGCAGACACCTCCCTACCTGTTGGCTAGGTTTCTGCCCATTATCTGTGTTACCTAGGTAACTGGCATACCTGGAAGCAGTCATCTCCCTCTCCTCCTAGGTAACATCCTGGGCCCCCTCTGGTCACTCCTCCCATCTGACCACAGGAGTGTCCAGGCCCTGAGGTCCTGTCCAGATCCAATGTGGCCACCCCTTTCCCCCACCTGGCCATACCTCTTCCTGTTCCTGACCTGGGATAAATCCTGGCCTGAGAGTGGTTTCCCCTTTCAGCCATGCCTCTCCCCCATGCCCTTCGGAGGCAGCAGTTGGGTAAATAAACCTCTTTTCCTGCCTGTATACCGCATGGTGTTCTCTTCATTGGCTACCTAATGAGACCTACCTATGTAGTGAACCTGGTCTTCGTTCAGCCTGCTCCGCAGTCACAAAGTGGGGAGCCCCGGTGGCAGATGTTCTTCGAGGGCCATAATGGACAATGTGGGCGCACTGGCTCGTATCAACAAGCCAGGAAGGCTTGCGTACGTTGTGCTCTTCAGCTTTGTAGATTGGGGCCCCTGTGGGTGTTTTCTGGGGGACTCCATCACTCCCTAAGTGAGGCCACAGGGTGACTGGGTAACGCCCGATATCGAATAGCCAGGAGGGCCTGTTCAAATAATCCTCCCTCAAGACATCTACTGGATCCCCCGGGACACTTACTGCCTGGGTGCCCACAGTAGTGGAGCGCTGATTATAGGTAGCAAAAGAAGGCTTGCGTGGGGTGGCCTCCTTGATGTCAGTCGGAGCCGCCCCTGGGGATCTGGATGGCTGGCTGGTGGTGGTTTGGCCCTGTGCTCCTAGCCCATTGGGCTCCATTGCCAAAATCAATGCCATCTGGCCTTCTGGCTCTCCCTTCACGTCCCAGACCCTCTTCCTAACTCTCACTCTGAACTCTAACGCAAAAAAGCAAACGAGGTATCCAAGTAATATGCTCTGGCTTGCGCCTTCGCTCTCGCGCTTGGATCCGAGGCAATTGAATTTTGCAGGCACTTTTAAACCTCAGTGTGCATTGTGAGGGTATGCAGCACCCTATGATGCTGTGGGTGGGGCTGGAGGACTGATGGGGTCACAGGTGACTGGGGCTGAGCCATGTGCTCGCTGGTAGTTTTCTGTTGCTGCCCTCTGCCTCAGCAAGAACAGCTACATCTGAGGAAGCATGCATTTCTAAGGCTTCTAGGTTATGAGGCTGTCTATGGCTGTCAGAAGGGTTCCGGTTAACTGAAGGGTGTCAGTCTTTGGGCATTGGAGGGTCTAGACTTTGGAAGTCTTGTCCTCACGTGCTCCAGATCCTGTCCTGGGTCACTTAGGGCTGTCTTTTGCACTGCAGCACAAAAAAGTTCAGCTCACCACCTTGGACTGAAAGGGGTGAGGCAAATGAGGAGCTGTCCAGGAGATGGCAGTGGAAGCACATGGGGTTTCTTGGAAGAATTGCCAAAGAAATCTTTCTTAGGTGTTTACCACATTCTAAGTACTGGAAGATGAAAAGTTCTTATTTCAGTCACTGTTTTAGTACGTTTCTCTCCATAGTATGTAAAGCCTTCCTGAGGAGCAGGAGAGAATACTTGGATGTGTGTTTGTGTTGGCTGTCATGGCTCTGCCAAACTGTCATACATAACTTAAGGAAAGAAAAGTGTCATTTAGGCTCGCCGTTTCTGGTTTTTCTTTCCAAGGCCACAGAGATCTTGTGACAGCAGAGTGGTTCACAGCATGGTAGCCAGGAAGCAGAGGGCTAAAATTCACGAGCTCAGGGCCAACATTTCTCAGTCTTAGCACTAGCACGTGTAAGGCTCTGAGATCAAACCTTACCACTTGTAAAATTGCATGTATAATTTATCATGTAATATGTATATACTTATTATATGTAACGTATTTCATAAACTACTACAATACCTGTAGTATGGGATGCCTGTAATATACTTATTTGAGTGTACTTCCATGGAATTTCTATTCTGTGCTGTAAATAGAAATGAGGGCAGCACTGACTATAGTGCTTTACTTTCCTCCCCTCCTCCCTCTCTTTCTTCTTTGTTCTTTGGTGATTCTGCACTTTGAGATTTCATTTTTTCTTTCTTTCATGTATTTTTTGGAGGTCAAGTGAAGCCCCCAAAACTGTCCATCTTTATGTTTGTAACTGGATGAGCATTGAGCCTTGAATACATTGATTATAAAACCTTCATCCAGTCTGGAACCTCAGGCTCATGTCTGTAATCCTACCTACTCAGGAGACTGAGAACTGAGGAAGCCAGTTTAAGCCAACCTGAACAGAAAAGTCCGTGAGACTCCCTTCTGTTTTTGTTGCTGCTTTGTTGGCCAGTTTTGGAGCTTGAATTCAGAACCTGGGCATTGTCCCTGAACTTCTTTTGCTCTAAGCTAATCATCTACCACTTCTAGCTTTTTCTATTTATGTGATACTGAGGAATTGACCCCAGGGCCTTCCTGCATGCTAGGCAAGCATTCTAAGAAGCCATTCTACTACTATTCCCAGCCCCATGAGACTCCTATCTCCAATAGACCACTAAGAAAAGCTGAAAGTGGCACTGTGCCTCAGGTTGTAGAGCACCAGACTTGAGCATGAAGAGGCTCCGGGACAGGGCCCAGGCCCTGAGTTCAGGAACCAAGTTGGCCCCCCAAAAGAAACAAACTCAAATATAAAAACAAACAAAAAAGGCACCCACAATCAGATTCTCTGAACGTATCCTCTGCCCTTCAGTCCTAGGTGATCTTTTTTTAATATCCATTTTGTATCTCCTTTCTTAACTTTCTTAACTTAGATGTGAGTATGTGTGCATGTGTGTGTGTGTGTGTGTGTGTGAGTATGTGTGTGAGTGCAGGGGAATGTGTGCATGTACACGTGGGCAGGCACACATGCCAGGGAACTTGAATGTGTGCATGTTCACAGGTGAACATACCCATACATTCCTGGTTCTCTCCCCCCACCCTCTGTTGCAAACCAAGGTAGTGCTCACTCAGGAGTTTGAGGGAAAACCAGCTTATATGTCAAAGGCTGGCACACACATGGTTTTCCACAGCTGACTCAAAGCCATCTTCTCCTCTTCCTGATCCTTTACCATCCCCTCTTCCCTCCTCCTATGCCCCTCCCTCCTTTTAGGGCCCTCCCCTTCAGTCTCCCTGTCTTCCTCCTCCTCCTCTGCCCCTGCTTTTCCCTCTGCTTTCTTTTCCTGTTTTCTTCTTCACCCATCCCTCCCCTTCCTCCTCTCCCATACCCTTTTTTCCTCTTCTCCCATCCCTGATAGCCTCCTCCTTCTCCTCACCTTCCTCCTCCTCTTAACACCCCTCCTCCTACAAGATGAAGCTTAATCCAGCCTGGAGCCCCAGGCTCATATCTGTAATCCTACCTACCAGGAGGGGAGAACTGAGGATCCCAAATGATATCAAATTACGTTCCCAAGGGTGCTCTACCCTGGAGTGTGAAGCACGCATGTGAGAGCTCAGGAGGAGCTTAATGTGCTCATGTTTATTGTGGGTACAAATGTCTGACTGGTTTCTATAAAAGGAGTTGGGGAAAGCTGAGCCAGATGTGTCTGTTTTGCTCTGGCCTCCAGCTGGACCCCTTCACAAAGCGTGTCACAGTGAGCAGCCCCTGCCCTTGTGAGGACTAGTTCAATTACAGTTAAAAATGATTATGAAGACAGCACAAAATCATAAGCGTTCCTTACATGAGGGCAATGTCCTCACAGAAAATGTCAGGGGACTGAATGTGTGGTGAATTGTTTCACCATCATGAAAATAGGCAAAGCAAACCTTGCGAGCTGGGTAAGATTCTCAGTAACTTGTGTGGATGAGAAAACCCAGGCTTTGGGAGAGTGAAAAGCATTTCAAGATCAGACAACTGGTGCTTGACCCTGAGCTTTCTGTAGTCTGTTCTGGAAGTGGCAAGCCAAGAGGGCAGCAGAGTGGTGAGAGAAGTCCTATGTGAGCAGAGGGGACAGAGCGGGGGCATGTGTGGAGAGCTGCGGGAGCCGCGACCAAAGACGGCTGTGGGAGCCGCGACCAAAGACGGCTGCAAAAGCAACATTGTAGCTAAAATGGCCGGGCCACGTGGTGCGGCTGCGACCTAAGATGGCGCGGGCTCCCGCCTTCCGTCTTCCCCGTGACGAGTGCTCTCTGTAAAAAACAACTTCTTATATGGCTATTACTTGGCTCCTAGTTTGCTTCCGTGTTTGCAGCCCTATCGGTATATGCCACGTGGCGCTTCAGGATTGGCCATCCAGGAGGCTTATAACCGGAGCGTGGGGCGGATGGGAAGGAGAAACAAGGAGAAGCAGGAGAGCAAGGAGAAACAGGAAGAAGCAGGAAGAAGCGGGCAGGAGAGAAGTAGGAGAAAAGAAGC
>NW_012267502.1:611866-629504 GCF_000151885.1 Dipodomys ordii | reverse complement strand
GACAAATAGTTTTAGATTGCCCTCATTGTGTAATTTATCACCACTTACCTAGTGTTGGTGTTAATCCTCGAGGCCTTTTGCCTCTTAAATTATGGCAAATGGATGTTACCTATGTACCTAAATTTGGATGCCAGAAATTCGTACACGTTTCTATAGACACATGCTCTGGCATTATATATGCCTCCCCTATGACTGGAGAAAAGGCACATCAGGTTATTACCCACTGCCTAGAGGCGTGGGCAGCTTGGGGCAAACCAAAACAGCTGCATATGCAGGAAATCAATTTTTCTCCTTTTGCAAAGCAATGGATGTTCAACTTCTTCATGGGTTGCCCTATAACCCTCAAGGTCAAGGCATCGTAGAACGTGCACATCGCACACTAAAGGAGACTTTACAAAAACAAAAAGGGGGAATTGGCCATGGCCGTACCCCTAAGGAAAGGCTTTCTCTTGCTTTATTCACTATAATTTTTTTAAATTTGGATGCTCAAGGCCTGTCTGCGGCGGACAGGCATAACAAGTCTCAAGGTCTAACAAAAGGAATGGTAAAATGGAAAGATATTTTGACAGGGCTCTGGTGTGGGCCTGATCCCGTGCTAACATGGGCACGAGGTTCTGTTTGTGTTTTTCCACAGGACCAACAGGATCCTGTTTGGGTACCTGAACAACTCGTTAGGAGGGTCCAAGGAGAAGAAGCACAAGATGCAAGGGGTGGTGATGATTCTTCTGATCGCCCTCACAACGATACAGCCTGTAAGACCAGTGCCGAGATGGAGGATCCTGTCCATGTTCCCGAGACCGATGCCCTTATCTTTTAGGCATTTGGACTGGAGAGTTTGACAGCTGTGGATCATTTGAAGGAGTGGGCGGGAATGGGCTCCCTTATTGGTATCCTGGCATTGGTGATCTTGTTTTGCCTGTGGTGCATATACGGGATTAGGAGCTCGCAGCACAGGAGTATGGCTATGGTAGTCCAGGCCTTTACTGCCATTGAGGCCGGACAGTCCCCCTACGCGTGGCTTGCCACGTTGAAGGAATAGCACAGGGTGCGAGGCAAACGCACTGCACTTGGGAATCACTCCCTGGCATGAGCCCAAGAAGAGCATGCTGGGTTGCAAGTGGGTTGATGCCCAAGATCCCACCTATGCAAAAAAGGCATCGGACAGGCCTGGTCATCACTGGGGAAGGCGCCCCTCAGGCGAAGACCAGTGCAAGGTCCTCTCATTAATGTTTTAGACAGAGGCCCAACCTCTACTCTTACCTGTTGCTTAATAAAACAAAAAAGGGGGAGCTGTGGAGAGCTGCAGGAGCCACGACCAAAGATGGCTGCAAAAGCAACATTGTAGCTAAAATGGCCGGGCCGCGTGGCCCGGCTGCGACCTAAGATGGCACGGGCTCCCGCCTTCCGTCTTCCCCGTGACGAGTGCTCTCTGTAAAAAACAACTCCTTATATGGCTATGACTTGGCTCCTAGTTTGCTTCCGTGTTTGCAGCCCTATCGGTATATACCACATGGCGCTTCAGGATTGGCCATCCAGGAGGCTTATAACCGGAGCGCGGGGGTGGATGGGGAGAGAAGCAGGAGAAACAGGAAGAAGCAGGAAGAAGCGGGCAGGAGAGAAGTAGGAGAAAAGAAGCTGTAAACAAGGTCCTGAATAAACTGCCTGAGAGAAGAACCTGTTGTCGCGTCATCCTTGCAGGTCAAGGTGGTCGTGACAGGCATGAGCTGCCGCTTCCAGAGGACATGAAAAAAGCAGTGTAGAGGGGAAATGGAGCAGGTGGCTCAGTTACACAGCTAAGGGAGGTCACCCTCTCTTGGCCTCAGCCAGTGCTATGTCTTTAGGGAAGGTGATTCCCTTCCTGGGTCGCTTTACACACAAAAGGAACAGTGCAGGTTGGTCTGCTAAACACAGACTGGCACCTGAGCTCCTTCCATGTGAGCACCCCAGGCAAGAGAGCAGTGTTGCCTGCAGAAAACCTCTCCATTCCAGACTGTTCTGAATTTCCCATTTTTCCACAGTAACACTTGAATAATTGGGTTTCTTCACGCTTCCTTGTGCCAGGGCCATCTTCAGTGTTTACTGGGCTTGTGAACATAGTCTCAGAGTAACACTTGTAAATGCACAAAACATGTAGGGAGGGCTACAAAGAAAAGCAATGATACTGCAGTTTTAGAGAGTAGAAATTGCTGTGCAGTAGACATCCATAGATATTAATCAGCACGTTATATAACAAATTGGATGGTGAGTGTGTAAAGTATGTGATTTTGAATTGATGAGAAGAGCTAACAGTGTATTGGCCACAGTGGAGATTGCAGTTACCTGGATAACAGACACAGTTGGTGCTGACCCTGTGTGCTGTCCACACCCATGACTGAGGTCCTAGTTAGTGTAAAGGCAAACAGTTCCAGCTCCCTAAATGATATCTGTGCCACATGTTTCCAACCCTGAGCCATGTAGGGCTCTTTGAACGTGTATGAGGAATCCTCTTGGGCTCTAGACTGAGCTTCTAATGAATCTTTAGATAGTTTGAGGGAAAACTAGAACCCTCCAATATAGAATATGTGCTATAACTCTTATAGTCTGTATTCATGAAGCTCTTGTTTAAAAAAAAATTTTTTTTTGGTCATGGGTCTTGAACCCAGGCCCTGGATGCTGTCCCTGAGCTTTTTTGCTCAAGAGAAGGTAGTACTCTATCACTTTGAACCACAGTGGCACTTTTATAATTTGGAGGGTGATTAATTGGAGATAGTCTCACAAACTTTTCTGTCCTGGCTGGCTTTGAAGTGTGATCCTCAGATCTCAGCCTCCTGAGAAGCTAGGATTACAGGGATGAGCCACTGGCTCCCAGCTAAAATGCTTAAATAAATCTTTTCCTATAATTGTGTAACAATATCAATGTCTTATAGCATTTGGGGATTTTTTTAGACGCTTCTTATGTTTCTATGTCATTTGATATTCTTTCGTATTTTCAAAATATAATGTTTATAAGTATACTGAGTTCTTGCATAGTAAGGTAATAGCTGAACAATTAGTTTCAGATTTTCTACCTACACAATCAAAATATCTAGAATTGTTGACAGTTTATTTCCTTTTCTTACTTATTTTCTTCTATGCACTGGTAAGATTTTTTAGTGCAATTTTTAACATAAATTTTGATTCCTGATCTTGTAAGATATGGTTTTTTTTGTTCAATAATGAGTTGGTGCCCCACCCCTCCCCTGCCAAGTCCCACCCATAGACTGCTCCCTGCTGGGCTCTTGTCCCTACCACTCTATCCTGGCTCTGTTCTCCCACTAGCTCCACCCCTGGACTGCTCACTTCCTCTTTCTTGCCCACCCCTCTCCTTCTCCCCCCCCCCACCCCCGCACTCCCCCAAGCCCATCCTTGGAGCATTCGCCTCCTTGCTCTCACCCCCTTCTCCTGTGTTTTGCTCTTCCACTAGTCCCCCCTCCCTTCCCAGGGCCCCTACCTTACCCATTTTTGCCCCACCTCACTTCTGCTCTGTTCCTCCCACAAGCCTGGCCCCTGGACCACTTACTTCCACTCTCTTGCCACACCCCTCCTGTCTTCTGCTCTTCCACAAACCCAACCCCTTGAATGGTCTTTTCCATGTTCTTGCCCCACCCATGTAGTGCCCTCTGGTGTCCGAGGTCCTGAGGAAGAGGGTGGGCATGCCTAGAGTGTCATCTGGTGTGAATCAGTGCTCACTGCGCCCCTTGGTCCTGAGGAGAGGAGGGAGGTGTGCATGCTTAGAGAGCTGTCTGGCTGGAAGCAGCACTCCTGCTCCTCTGGGTCTTTAGGAAAGCACTATGGTGCAGGTGTGCCTAGTGTGACCTCTGGTAGAAGCAGTGCTCACTGGACCCAGGGTTGTGACTATAGGAGCACTGTGAGAGCCCAAAAATCCAAGCTGTGAGACCCGAAAGGATTGGGAGTTGGAATGCCTTCTCCCAATACAATCTCAGAGGGCTAAGAGTTTTCCTGGAAAGGTCAATGAATCCTGGGTTAAGGGGAACTTAGATTCCATCCTAAATGGCCTGGGATTCTAGGGGTAGACTTAGGTTTATGTAAATTGAAGGCTGTTTACTGTTTAGCTCTCCTTCCCAGAATAAGGTCAATTACCACTTATCTACAAAATATTATCACGAGATGAAGTTTATACCTTACTTCCTTGCAGAAGACCTATAAAAACCTTGGCTAATGGAACCTTGGGAATATGTTGCCATTGGAAGGAAACACGTTCCCTGCTCCAAGTCTCAGGTGCATGGTCCGGTCTCCATTATTGAGTTGCTCCAGGTCGTGGAGGATTAAGGAGCACGGCGGTGGGTTGCTACCCTATAGGCTCCTGGCTGCCTGTGGCTGTGGCTGCTGCTCTTCTGCTTGGGGCCCTCGATGGTCTTCCTCTCCTGCTGAATTCTGGTTCTCAGGCCCTGTGCCTGCCTCCAGCACTTTCTTCTCTAGCAGCTCTGGCCACTGAGATCACTGCATGTGCTTCTTCCCAACCTCCCCGTGCTCCCTGCAACTGCAATGAACCGGGCCAGGGCCTTCTGGAGAAACTGGAATGCTTTTCGTATTCAGCTGGCATTCAGGGAGCAGGTTACCACAAAAAGAGGACAGCTCCCCCAATCTTGCTTCCGTCCCTCATGTGCAGACTTCAGTGTCAGGAATGGCAAGAAAAGCCACCTGGCTTAGCAGGTGATGCAGACCTGTACACCGAGATTCTAGAGAAGGCTGAGGTGGGAGGATGGCCAGAGTCCGGATGTTTGAGATTTGTCATGGCAACATAGTGACAGTCCATCTCAAAGAAGAAATTGAAAAAAGTTTAAGGGGGGGGGGAAGATAGAGACCAAAGACATTTCTTTAAAAAGTTTTATCATTATTATGAAGATGATGAATAGAGAGGTTACAGTTACATCAGTCATAATATAAAGAGTATGCTTCTTTTTGAACAATGTCACCTCTTTCCTCCCTCTCTCCAAGTTTTTCTCTTCCATCTCCACAGACATTGCTTTTCATTTTTGTTC
The DNA here is from genome assembly GCF_000151885.1 of Dipodomys ordii. Lineage (NCBI taxonomy): Eukaryota > Metazoa > Chordata > Mammalia > Rodentia > Heteromyidae > Dipodomys > Dipodomys ordii. Next base: position 624,483 of record NW_012267502.1, on the reverse strand, counting down.
CAGGCCTGGGCCTCGAACTCAGGACCTGAGCTCTGTCCCAAAGCTCTTTTGCTCAAGGCTAGCCCTCTACCACTTGTGCTACAGCACCATTTCCAGCTTTTCTGTGATTAATTGGGGGTGAGAGTCTCACAGACTTTCCTGACTGGGCTGCCTTTGAACTGGGATCCTCAGATCTCAGCCTCCCGAGTGGCTAGAATTACATGTGCAAGCCACCAGCACCCAGCACACATTGCTTTTAATGGTGAACATGAGCTCTATCAAACTGTATGTTCCCTAGGTTTTACTTATTCTATCCAGACACCAGTGTTTTGTCAATTAAACTAACTTTGCAAAGCATATTAGATTTGCATGAAATAAATATGTTAGAAAGCTTATCTTGCAGAGGAATTAGTTCTATCTTCAAGGCCTCTGTTTCATTGATAGGCAATAACTACACAGTACTTTTGAACTGGACTTTTAGAATCAGACCAAGTTGAATTTGTATTTCCCAGAGGTCATTTCCAGGTGTGTGATCTTGAATTTTTTCCTCACTCCCTTCCCTGAGCCTCATTGTCTATGTATAATGTGGGTTCTTCCAGACTGCTGTAAAGCCTAAATAAGAAAATGCATCTGATAAAATATGAGAATGAAATAAACAAGAGTTAGGTCTCTGGCTCACCCTTGTAATCCCTGTTCGTGAGGAGGTAGATTGAGAAGACTATGGTTTGAGACTGGTCCCAGGCAAAAACTTGAGATCCACACCTGAAAAATAACTAAGGGAAAAACAGCTGGGAGTGTGACTCAAGTGAAAGCACTTTCTGGCTTTTCTTTGGCATAGCTTAAATAGCTATGATTAGCCATCATAACCACTTCTGCACTTTGGGGCCATGATCAAGTAAAATATTACTTATACACAAGTGGACAAAGGGATGATCTATAATCTAGGCAAGAGGAACAGGACCAGTGTGAGATTTCGCTAGTCTACTTGGAAGAGCATACAATTTCAAAGATCAAAATGTTTACATCTGGAACTGTCCAAGTGAGATAGTTTCAGATCACACTTGACTTCAGGTAAATGAAACTGATAAAGACACAAATATGTGGGGGAAGGGAGGATGACGGCTATTGAATGAAAAGAGGCAATCATCTTGTAGGAGGATGTTTGTTAAGGGGAGGAGGAAGGTGAGGAGAAGGAGGAAGCTATCAGAGATGGGAGAAGAGGAAAAAAGGGTATGGGAGAGGAGGAAGGGGAGGGATGGGTGAAGAAGAAAACAGGAAAGGAAGGCAGAGGGAAAAGCAGGGGCAGAGGAGAAGGAGGAAGACAGGGAGACTGAAGGGGAGGGCCCTAAAAGGAGGGAGGGGCATAGGAGGAGGGAAGAGGGGATGGTAAAGGATCAGGAAGAGGAGAAGATGGCTTTGAGTCAGCTGTGGAAAACCATGTGTGTGCCAGCCTTTGACATATAAGCTGGTTTTCCCTCAAACTCCTGAGTGAGCACTACCTTGGTTTGCAACAGAGGGTGGGGGGAGAGAACCAGGAATGTATGGGTATGTTCACCTGTGAACATGCACACATTCAAGTTCCCTGGCATGTGTGCCTGCCCACGTGTACATGCACACATTCCCCTGCACTCACACACATACTCACACACACACACACACACACACATGCACACATACTCACATCTAAGTTAAGAAAGTTAAGAAAGGAGATACAAAATGGATATTAAAAAAAGATCACCTAGGACTGAAGGGCAGAGGATACGTTCAGAGAATCTGATTGTGGGTGCCTTTTTTGTTTGTTTTTATATTTGAGTTTGTTTCTTTTGGGGGGCCAACTTGGTTCCTGAACTCAGGGCCTGGGCCCTGTCCCGGAGCCTCTTCATGCTCAAGTCTGGTGCTCTACAACCTGAGGCACAGTGCCACTTTCAGCTTTTCTTAGTGGTCTATTGGAGATAGGAGTCTCATGGGGCTGGGAATAGTAGTAGAATGGCTTCTTAGAATGCTTGCCTAGCATGCAGGAAGGCCCTGGGGTCAATTCCTCAGTATCACATAAATAGAAAAAGCTAGAAGTGGTAGATGATTAGCTTAGAGCAAAAGAAGTTCAGGGACAATGCCCAGGTTCTGAATTCAAGCTCCAAAACTGGCCAACAAAGCAGCAACAAAAACAGAAGGGAGTCTCACGGACTTTTCTGTTCAGGTTGGCTTAAACTGGCTTCCTCAGTTCTCAGTCTCCTGAGTAGGTAGGATTACAGACATGAGCCTGAGGTTCCAGACTGGATGAAGGTTTTATAATCAATGTATTCAAGGCTCAATGCTCATCCAGTTACAAACATAAAGATGGACAGTTTTGGGGGCTTCACTTGACCTCCAAAAAATACATGAAAGAAAGAAAAAATGAAATCTCAAAGTGCAGAATCACCAAAGAACAAAGAAGAAAGAGAGGGAGGAGGGGAGGAAAGTAAAGCACTATAGTCAGTGCTGCCCTCTTTTCTATTTACAGCACAGAATAGAAATTCCATGGAAGTACACTCAAATAAGTATATTACAGGCATCCCATACTACAGGTATTGTAGTAGTTTATGAAATACATTACATATAATAAGTATATACATATTACATGATAAATTATACATGCAATTTTACAAGTGGTAAGGTTTGATCTCAGAGCCTTACACGTGCTAGTGCTAAGACTGAGAAATGTTGGCCCTGAGCTCGTGAATTTTAGCCCTCTGCTTCCTGGCTACCATGCTGTGAACCACTCTGCTGTCACAAGATCTCTGTGGCCTTGGAAAGAAAAACCAGAAACGGCGAGCCTAAATGACACTTTTCTTTCCTTAAGTTATGTATGACAGTTTGGCAGAGCCATGACAGCCAACACAAACACACATCCAAGTATTCTCTCCTGCTCCTCAGGAAGGCTTTACATACTATGGAGAGAAACGTACTAAAACAGTGACTGAAATAAGAACTTTTCAACTTCCAGTACTTAGAACGTGGTAAACACCTAAGAAAGATTTCTTTGGCCATTCTGCCTAGAAACCCCGTGTGCTTCCACCGCCATCTCCTGGACAGCTCCTCATTTGCCTCATCCTTTCAGTCCAAGGTGGTGAGCTGAAATTCTTTGCGCTGCAGTGCAAGCCAGAGTGTATTACTTGGATACCTCATTTGCTTTTGTGCGTTAGAGTTCAGAGTGAGAGTTAGGAAGAGGGCCTGGAACGTGAAGGGAGAGCTGGAAGGGCACATAGCATTGCTTTTGGCAGTGGAGCCCAATGGGCTAGGAGCACAGGGCCAAGCCACCACCAGCCAGCCATCCAGATCCCCAGGGGCGGCTCCGACCGACATCAAGGAGGCCATCCCATGCAAGCATTCTCTTGCTACCTATCGCCGGCGCTCCACTACTGTGGACCCCCAGGCAGTAAGCGTCCCCGGGGATCCAGTGGCTTCCTGGAAGGAGGATTATTTGACCAGGCCCTCCTGGCTATTCGACATTGGGCGGTATCCAGTCACCCTGTGGCCTCACTTAGGGAGTGATGGAGTCCCCCAGAAAACACCCACGGGGGCCCCAATCTACAAAGCTGAAGAGCACAACGTACGCAAGCCTTCCTGGCTTGTTGACACGAGCCAGTGCGCCCACATTGTCCATTATGGCCCTCGAAGAACATCTGCCACCGGGGCTCCCCACTTTGTGACTGTGGAGCAGGCGGAGCGAAGACCAGATCCACTATATAGGTAGGTCTCATTAGGTAGCCAATGAAGAGAACACCATGAGGTATTCAGGCAGGAAAAGAGATTTATTTACCCAACTGCTGCCTCCAAAGGGCATGGGGGAGAGTCATGGATGAAAGGGGAGACGACCCTCAGGCCAGGATTTATCCAGGTCAGGGACAGGAAGAGGTGTGGCCAGGTGGGGGAAAGGTGTGGCCACATTGGATCTGGATGTGACCTCATAGTCTGGAACCCTCCTGTGGTCAGATGGGAGGAGTGACCAGAGGGGGCCCAGGATGTTACCTAGGAGGAGGGGGAGATGACTGCTTCCAGGTGTGCCAGTTACCTAGGTAACACAGATAATGGGCAGAAACCTAGCCAACAGGTAGGGAGGTGACTGCACAAGGCCTGCATGGCCCAGGGCAGACCTCACATTCCAGCCTTTAGATAATTATGAAAAAGGGCACAGATTCTCTCTGGCTACTTCCTGCTGACAAGGGGCATGCAATGAGGGTAAAAGGCAAGGCAGAGGTGTGGTCCCCTCTGGGAGAGGGCAGCAGGCAGCAGCTGTCCCTTGGTGGTAGCCCTTGAATGGAGACTGGAAGAAGTCTCATTGGGCAGGGAGGGGATGGGCAAAAAAAAAATACTGGAGAGTAAACAAATGGCAAGAGGAAGGGTTTGGGGCAGAAAACTAAACACTGGATGACTTGGCTAGAATGGCTAGTTCTTATCTGCTGCATTCCAGGCTGTCCTGGAGTTGGTGGAAATGTCCCTAGCTGCTTCTGATATCTGACAACTAGGTAAAGGGAGAGTGTCAGGTAACAAAGGCAAGACTGTAAATTCCTGTCCAACTGAAAGGTAGACAGCTATGGACATTAGGACATTAGATGAGCGGCTTCTAACTTCTATTGACCTCCTGGCTCTGGTTAGTTTTGAAAGGGCAGTCACAACAATCCCTCATGTGACATCATCTCTTACTCCTCCCCATGGCCCCTTGTTCCTCAGACTGGCTGAGTCCCAGGGGTCTAGGTGCTCATTTCTGGGATTGCTCTTCCCAGTTGGTATTCACTGAGGTTTGAACTCAAGGCCTGGGCACTGTCCCTGAGCACTTCTGCTTGAGGCTAGAGTTCTACCACTTTGAGTTATAGTACCACTTGCAGTGTTTGGCTGGCTAATTAGAGATAAGAGTCTCTTGAGCCATGTTTCCAGCCTGGCTCTTTGCTGGTTAGTTGGGAGATGGAGTCTCTGGGGTTTCTCTGCCTAGGCTGGCTTTGAACTGCAATCTTTGCCACAAAAACCCTTTATTATTTCCAATGAAAGCAACAAGCAGATGAAATAGAAATAAGTAGAGCTTATCAACTCCTCACCAAGAATTGGTGAACAAATATTCTTCAGTGACAAAACTGGTCAGATTAGATGTGATGAGAGTTTTAGCACAGATATAGTATTGATTTCTGGGGACCCTAACAATGCCTAAGTTAACCAAAGTTCACAAGAGGCTCCCCTGGCCTATACTTGTTTCACTACCATAACAACATAGGCAGCCTTTTCCGGGTCAGGCTGGGTAAGATTATAACTGTAAAATTACAGAATGAATGCCACACAAGAGACTTAGTTTTCACAAATGCAAAACAATATTTCACCAGCAATCAGCTGGGTGTGGTGGAGTCAAGCAGGAGTCCAGTCTACTTTTACCATGGTGGAGGTAGTCAGGATGGTCTAGGTAGTAGGAAGGCCATCTTCCAGGTTGGAAGAGATGGACTGGATCTGGACTACATGTAGACTGGCTGGCACTGAACTATGAATCCAAACGGAACAAACTTCAGGAATCTCAGATCATTTAAGCCAAACAACTTGATTACAATGCCAGATAAGTAGTTTACACTACTTATCTGTGTACTACTTATGGGTGCTGGTGGCTCACACCTGTAATTCTAGGTATTCAGGAGGCTGAGATCTGAGGATCACAGTTCAAAGCCAGCCCAGGCAGGAAAGCCTGTGAAACTCTTATCTCAAGTAAACCACTAGAAAACGAAGTGGTGCTGTGGCTCAAGTGGTAGAGCACTAGCCTTGAGCTGAAGAGCTGAGAGACAGTGCCCAGCCCCAGATTTCAAGCCCCACAACTGACCACAAAACAAAAGTTGACACAGACACAGACATACTCACACACACCGTGCACATTAAGTTTTCCAGCACACACAGACTCTTGGAATTCCAGCAGTAAGATGACGTTGTTTTGCCCAGTATTTTAGTACCATGTGGTCAGTGCTAGAATAGGCAACACCAAACAAAAAAAGGCAAAACTCAAATCCCAAAATTTCTGACAATGTTTAGACAGCTTTTCTAACAGAGCACATCAGATAGTCAGGCCTCAGTTTCCAGGGCCTGTGAAAAGAGGCAGCAACTTGTTGGCAAGGCACATCAGAATAACTGGATGGAGGAGTAGTAACCTTGGTAGAAGGTAGGGGTCACATGAGGCCAAATCCTTAACCTACCATGTGGCAAAGATTGTGGTTAAGGGAGATACAAAATGGAGGTAAAGAGAAGGCTGGATCTCCTAGGCAGAAGAGCAGAGAGAAACTCTTAGGGGTGATGAAAATGGATGTCATCTTGGTTGTGGTGACAGTTTTGTAATAGACATATTCAAGGCTCAAAGCTCATCCAAATAGAAACATCACATGGTATTAGCTGCTTGTACCTCAAATGATGTCCAAAAAGTGAAAAGAGAAAAAGAAAAAAACTTAGAGTCTCTGAGTCCAGTATCAGAAAAGCAAAAGGGGAGAAATCAGCAAGGAAGGGAAAGCAGTAAAGTCAGTGATGCCCTCTCCTCCACTGACCACACAGAACGGAAATCCACGGAAGCACATTGAAATGAATCTATCACCTAGACTAGGTATTGCATTTTATGAGGTAAATACATATTGTATGATGTATAGAGACAGTGATAGGATTTGATCTCAGAGCCTTCCACTTGCTCTCCTGTAACATTAAGAAATCTTTGGGCTGAGCGCTGGCATTTTAGCCCTCTGCTTCCTGGCAGCCATGCTGTGAGAGGCTCTCCTCTCACAAACTCTCTGTGGCCTTGGAAAGAAGCACTAGAAACTGTGAGCCTAAATGACACTTTCCTTCCCTCTGATGCTATGTGGGTCAGCTTGGCCCAGCCAGGACAGTTGTCAAACATACCACTAAATATTCTCTCCTGCTCCTCAGGGCCTCTTTACTTAGAGAAACATGTACTTAAACACTGACTTAAAGGAATTCGGAACTTTCAACTTCAAGTATTTAGAACATGGTAAGCACAGAAGAATAGCAACTACAAGAGACAGAGCACGCTGTAGATAATCTGGACCCTTCCGGCAGCCATAGACAACCTCATAACTGCTAGGTCGGCCTGGGAGAAATGGCCCCTTCCTTTTGCTCTCTCTCTCTCTCAGAGACTGTACAAGGCACTTCCTAACAAGTTCCTACCCAGCACCTAAAACCCAGGCAACAGGCACACCTGGAGGCCCCCCAGACTCTGAGGTCACCCCTCCTCATCCACTGTAGCCACACCTCCTACTCACCCTCCCCTATATAATCTCTCTCCCCAACATAGTTCTCCCTCTTGAGACAATTCAGCTGCTCCTGTGTGGGCTGGTGGTACAGTTTCTGCTAATGAGCTGTGTTCTCCCTGAATAGTGTGGGGGTCTCCTTTTCACAACCTTTATGATAACAGTGAAGCCAAATGAATCAAAAATGTCTTCAGATGTCCCTGTTCTGACACACAGGGGACTAACAGAAACTATCAAGCTATCGCCTGTAATCCTAGCTACACAGGAGGCTGAAATCTGAGGACTGCCATTCAAAGCCAGCCTGGGCAGGAAAGTCGTTGAGACTCTTATCTCCAATACACTACCAGAAAACCAGAAGTGATGCTGTGGGTCAAGTTGTACAGCCATAGTGTTGGGCTGAAAAGATGAGGGACAGCATTCAGGCTCAGAGTTCAAGACCCACCACTTACAAAAACAAACAAACAAAAAACCCTACCAGGGAGCACATGGTTCAGCCTCAATCACCTGTGACACCATCTTTCCCCAGCCCCACGCACCGCATCATAGAGTTGCTTCAGGGCTAGAGATTCACAATGTAGACTGGTAGTCATACTGATTGCAAAGTTTAATTGCCTCAGATCCCAGAGTGAGAGCCAAGGCACAAGCCACAGCTCATTATTGGATATTTGGTTGCAAATTTTGGACTGCTTTTGACAAAGCGGTTGAGCAAGTTTCCATCTTACTTATGTCGATGTAACTGCTTCCTCACCTCTGGCAGAATCTTGACACACTTGTGATGCTTCCCTAGGGACATGAAAGGCTGACAGGAATTGACAGGTGTGGGCTGGACCCACCTTACTCTGACCCATGATTAATAAAAATGACCACTGTTCCTGCTGCCCCAGGGTGGACACTGCCCTAAAATACATGATCATGTCACAAAAAGGAGACTTACTAAAGTGAAAGGTGAAAGAAGTTCATGTCTTCCTGAAGTTTCAATAAGCACAAGAGCAGAGAGACACAGGGGGACAAATCCTAAGTGGGCTAATGAAATAAACAAAAGACCCATTCTTCAGGGCATGTACAGACCAAGCAAGGAACACTACATTGAAACTTGTGCTACACTAAGCTTCTCTCCAAGGCCACTGTAATATTGTTTCAATGCGATGTCATCTAGCTACCCGCCTTCCTTTCCCCATAATGACTCATTGGGGTTCCAGGACATGATATGGCAAGTGGGGAGCGGGTGAGGGAAGCAGGGTGTTCCCTCAAAGGTCAAAGGTGTCTTCAGGAAAGACACAATCAGCTCAGTGTCTGCTTCCAGGACACCTGCTCAGAACTCTGGGCTTAACCCTGAGGCTTCTTTACCATTCATCGTATTTCATGGTGAGTTCAAGCCTTTGTGTTAGCTTCTTTTTTCTTGGGAAACAATTTCAGTTATTCACATGCAACATTTCTGGATGGGAGAATGAAAACAGTGGAGAACCCTGTTCTAGACTGGTCCAAGTGTTTGCTGACTGACTCCTCTGTGCCTACAGTGACTGTCCAGAGCACCAGCTGGGGAGAAAGGGCTGCTTTCCCAAAGACTGTACACAGCCAAAATGTTATCTGTTCACCCCATTCTACAATGAACTAGAGCAAGTCCAGCCTGTTCTCATCACAGAACCTCTAGGAAAATGACAAGAAAAGATTTCAAATATGAACTCTAGGAGTATTTAATTCTACATTAAATAACACTAACCTGTTACCATCTCTACAATCACCAGCTTTTTCATTAGGGAGTTCTTAATCTCCAGAATGTTTCTTTTAAGCCTCACTTAAGATTATGAAGAACCCCTAAATGGAAGACAAACTCTATGATCATTTAATAGACATGTCATATCATAGTGAAATGTCAATTTTTAGTTGTTTTCATGAAATATATTGGAAATAAATTGAACTTCTACATTAAAAGTTTTCTTCCTAGTGTTTATAGCCTCTACAGTACCCAAGGCTCAAAGCAAGGGACCCAGACTCTTAAGCTTCTGTCTCTACAAATCAGAAAGAGAGTACATAAGTGTTAAGCTTCTTTTGTGGTGGTGGTGGTGGTGGTGGTGGTGGTGGTGGTCGTTGTCATCGTAGGGCTTGAACTCTGGCCTGGCTGCTGTCCCTCAGCTCTTCAGCTCAAGGCTAGTGCTCCACCACTTGAGCCAAAGTGCCACTTCCCATTCTCAACTCGTTTATTGGAGATAATATTCCCACAGACTTTTCTGCCTAGGCTGACTTTGAGTTGTGATCTTCAGATCTCAGCCTCCTGAATAGTAGGATTACAGGCACCCTGCTTGAGCCTCTTTAAACTAACTTCCATGCTTCCTCATTTATTATATTCATTTGGAAAGTAGTAGGCAGTTGAGATGTTAGGTTAACATAGAGTGACCACTGGAATAGAATTTTATTTTGAAGATATAAGTTCAGTTGTCATTTGGTTTCAATGTCAGTGTTTCTTGGAGAGCTAGAAATGATTTACATGGTGCTGAAAGCTTATAGCTGAAGCTCCAAAGACTTCACGATGGTAAAAGGCCATGGTGGGGCCCAGATGTGGCAGTGCTCCCCAACCTGAAGTCACTGACATTTTCATTTGTGTTCTGACTCCTTCCTACCAGCCTTCTTGTTCATGACCAAGACCCCACACTTGACAGTGAACAGACACAGTGAACTCAAGTTATTGACTAATCCCTGATCTTTGAAATATTCTAAAACAAGGAGAAATAATCAGTTCTATAGTTATTCTAACAATTGACATGCAGCAGTATTAACCGTAAGCTGTAGTTCTCGTGTTCATTCATCATGCGTCGAAAAATTAATCTTCCCATTATAAGGTTAACTCTTCTGACAATTAATGAACTATTTAACAAAATGAATACCAGGAAGGAGAATGTAGGGGGGAACAACCAAAGGGAGTCACATGAGTAGAGGGAGAAAGTTGAACAAATGCAGTTATGTTCAATGGATGTTATATAAAAGTTGAGCTATGTAACTTTAGGGTATGGAAGGGATGGGAGTAATTGAGAATGATAGAGGGATAACATCGATCAAGATGTGTTGTACTCAAATCCTGACAAGTAAGGAATTGAAAGCTCTTTGTGCACCTACTTAGTAGAAGGAGAGAAAGAAAGAAAGACAGAAAGAAAGAAAGAAGGAAAGAACGAAAGAAAGAGAGAAAAAAAAGAAATAGAAAATAAAAGAAAGAAAGTACCATAACAAGTGAGTTCCCAGTGTATTCAATGGTTTAATCTACCAAACTATTATTTGCTCAATAGGAAAAGCAAAGTACACAGTAATATGAGATTGGCATGAATAGACTGATACATCTTCAAAGACTGAGCCTCGTCATCCTTCACATAGTTATGATGGACAGGAATCCTTCTTTTCAATGCTAGATTTCTGGCTTCCTTCCACTGAGGTACTGGGACTGGGGCATCTCCCTATCACAAGCCTTGGCTCCTACACAACAGAGAGGCATCATGTGTTACCTTGCTTACTTTACCCCTTAGTTCTGAAATTGGATCATGTCTTTGCTTTATTGATTTTAGTTTGGGTCATTTTTTTTTCTATGACTAGCTCACTTGACCTGCCAAATGGTATTTTAAAACTAAAAAGGATGAAATAATAGGAAATAATCTATGACCTACAATATTTTCTTGAATTTCCCACATCAGCACTTACTGTCATTCAGTACAGGGGAAAGATAGCCAAACAAAATAAACACAAACTTATAAGCAAGAAGAAAGCTAGCAAATGATAACATGATGAGTTCTTTCCTTGAATTTCAGTATAACTAGTTTTTCATCTCCAAGAATGGAAAATATTTAAGGATATAAAGTCTTTGGAAGAGATCAGGGAGGACTGACAATAGCAGACTCACCATCTCTCCAATTTAGACTAGCAAATCCAGGGCCCAGGCTGCTGGACAGCTCTGAGCTGCTGCTGAAGGATGCCAGGGGCCAGGCAGAGGCCAGTGGAGCATGGCAGTTGTCTGAACAACGACAAAGACATCATCATCCCTCACAGGCTACAGACACACTGCTAAAACTTTTCCTACCCTCTACTTCCTCATCTCCTCATTTTGAGTTAACATGTAGAAAAATGCTTGAATTTGTAGCAAACAAACATCAGTTTTGATGGAGATATGCTAGTAACTATTTAACTACAGGCTCTCAGTGAGAATTAAACCCTCATTTGTAGCATTTGCTGTTTCCCACGGTGTAGTTATGTCAACTTTGACCAGCATCAAACCTATCCATGGGGTGTTACTGACCAACAGGTTGAGGGGAGGTGCACAGTTTCACATGCAAATAGACGATATGTAAGTAGCCATTGTGCTTAAAGCATAGGCGTTATGAAATAAATAACTAGTGGTCAGTTTTGAGAATTTGCTTCTGTTTTGCTTTACTGAAAGTTTATATGATTTTATTTAGAAAAATGACGGGTTTGTTAAAGTAATGATTGGCTCATACCAGTAACTGAAATTAATACAGTGACTGATTATTGAGTAGAGAAAGAAGCATTTCTTTCAAGATCAGGAAACAAAACGTATGTTAAACATTGACCTGAAAATCTTACCAGTATATAGAAGAAAAAAAGTAAGAAGAACAGGAAATAAACTGTCAACAAGTCTAGATAATTTGATTGTATAGATAGAAAATCTGAAATTAATTGTTCAGCTATTACCTTAATATACAAGAACTCAGTATACTTCTAAACATTATCTGTATTTTTAAAATATGGGAGAATATCAAATGACATAAAAATATAAGTAGAATCTAAGAAAAAATTCCCAAAATGCTATAAGACATTGATATCATTACACAATTAAAGGAAAACATTTATTTAAACATTTTAGCTGGGAGCCAGTGGCTCATCCCTGCAATCCAAGCTTCTCAGGAGGCTGAGATCTGAGGATCACACTTGAAAGCCAGCCAGGACAGAAAAGTCTGTGAGACTCTTATCTCCAATTAATCACCTTCCAAAATATGGAAGTGGTGCTGCAGTTCAAAGTGATAGAGTGCTACCTTCTCTTGAGCAAAGAAGCTCAGGGACAGCATCCAGGCCATAAGTTCAAGACTGATGACAACAAAAATAAAATTTTTTAAACAGCTTCAAAAATGTAGACTATAAGAATCATTAGTTTTCCCTCAAACTATCTAAAGATTCATTAGAAGCCCAGTCCAGAGCCAAAGAGGATTCTTCATACACGTTCAAAGAGCCCTACATGGCTCAGGGGTTGGCACAGATATCATTTAGGGAGCTGGAACTATGTTTGCCTTTGCACTAACTAGGACCTCAGTCATGGGTGTGGACAGCACACAGGGTCAGCACCAACTGTGTCTGTTATCCAGGTAACTGCAATCTCCACTGTGGCCA
>NW_012267502.1:438685-607521 GCF_000151885.1 Dipodomys ordii | reverse complement strand
AGACACCAGAGTAGCTAGGATTACAGGTGTGAGTCACTAGTGCCCAGCAGAAAGAGGTTCTGATTTCATACCACAGTCTTCTGGCTCATACTTATATTTTATAACAATAGCATCTTACCAACGATAACATCCAGACAATAGAAATATCAATAGTAATGTGTTTTACAAAGGTATTACTTAGCTTTCTGTCCAAGGTTAAAGACTAAGGCCATTTTTCTATTTTACACTTTAGGTCATTATTTCAGCCATGATTTCAGACAAAGTACATTGAGAACTTAGTATGACCCAGGTGTTATTTATACATATTAATTTAACCTTCATCAGAATTCTATGTGGTAGGGTACTACATTGTTTTCTTTTCTGAGTGCAGGCATTTGAGCTCACTGCTTCAGACTTGCTAGGCAAGTGGATCTATTGCGTACACCACCTCTCCAGATCTCACCACATCTATGTTTGTAGAGATGAGAAAACAGACACACAGAGGGAATGTAAGTTACTGGACACCACACAAGCTGGCATGTGGCTGTAGAACCAGAATTCCTAACTCAGACACTCTGCTTGTAAGTATACCACTCCAATGACTATCAACAAGTATGGGTTACTGATTAAGTTAGGGCATCATCAAAGAATGTTACTGCAGTCACAACTGTTTTCATAACCAGGTGTTTTCATACACTAGACCTCCCTCTTTGTATAGGGGGGACACAGGGGACTTTCTTAAAATTCCTTCAGGAAAGAAACATCCCTTGAGGAGATACTGATTGAATGAAATGTTTTGGAACTTTTTTAAATTGGAGGGTTAAATGCCTATTGATTTACTTGTTCTGTTTAGCTGTAATTTCATGGTGCCAGTGCAGAAGTGAGAAATAAATGCTACTACACAGAAAACTCCAGAATCAGCAGCACAACAAATCAGAACACATAGCACAGACCCAGTTAAAAGAGCTAGGATCCAGGTAGGCTTTTTCTCCCTTAAGAAAGCCTCAGAAGACCAAAATGGAGGGACAAAGCGTGAACAAATGCAGCAAGGTACTCACTGGACACTATGTTGAAAATGAACTATAGAACTGTGGTGAGGATGGGAGGGAACACCTAGGGAGAGCGAGAGAAGGATGACATTTTTCCAAAAAGATATGGACTCTTTACCTGACTTATGTAACTGTAACCACTCTACATATCACGTTTATAATACAGTAAAATTGAATTCAAAGCATTCATCTTAATTTGGAAAGAAAGAAAGAAGAAAGAAAGAAAAAGGAAAGAAAAAACGAGAAGGAAGGAAAGAAAAAGAAGGAAAGAAAAAAGAGAAGGAAATACAAAAAGGAAGGAAGGAAGGAAGGAAGGAAGGAAGGAAGGAAGGAAGGAAGGAAGGAAGGAAGGAAGGAAGTCTCAGATGGTGGTGCTTCCTGAGCCTGTCTGCTCTCTGTGTCTGAGGATGCTGTACCCACCTGGCAGCCCTGTGCCTTTCTGGCCTGCCTCCTGGGTGGAGTGCCAACTCCATACATCTACCAGGCTAATGCAGGACCAAGCTCCCTGGGCCAGAGCCAGTGATTTCTTTTTTTACCTTAGCTCCTGGAGGATTTATCAACACCAAAACAACACTTTTCTCAGTGAATGCAAAACAGCAGCCTGTTTTAACAATTTGTTTTTTCCCTTCTCCGCCATAAATTATGCCAACATCAAATACAGTGAAAACAGGTGTTATACCTTGTGGGATGGACACACAAAGCAACAAAGAAATCATCTTATAAATATGTTAGATACAATAGTAAGGAAGAAAAGCCATTTGAGTCCTTATGTTAAGGTTCATTTTGCCTAACATCAACTTATCTGACCGTTTCTTCTTGTCTCAGACATATACTAGTTATTGCAAATAAGGGAAAACATGGGACATATTTTTCTTTGGGCCTGGCTTATTTCACTTAGCATAATTTTTTCCAAGTCTTTCCATTTCTTAACACAGGGGGAATGTCATTTTTTCTGATGGAGGCATAGAATTCCATTGTGTATATATGCCACATTTTCTTGATCCATTCATCTATGGTATTTTCACAATAAAAAAAATCAGCAGCCTAGACTTGAACTTCTACCATGAAAACATGCTTTCTATCTTGTAGACTGACAAGGCAAATTAATTATCAACCACTTCCTGTTACCTTCATTTTCAGAAGGAGGCCAGCAATTCTATTCATAAAAATGTATTAGTGAAGCAATGGCCTTTTCTGGGTTTCCTGTGTAATTTTTAAATGATTTGCTGCACTCACCAGTGTTCCTGGACATTCCTGGGTTTCAGGTCTGTGTAAAAAGAAGTACAAAGGTCCCTAGCTAGGTTCCTGCCATAGAATCCATGTCCACACTTTGGGGGCTCCTCCCACTGGGTTTCAGGCCTTCAGTCCTCTGCTTGGTACTAATGCTTCCTTGTTCCTCTCTTTTCTTCTGTGTTTTAGGGGAGGTTATGGGCCAAAGAGGGTGAGCCATAACCATACCCCAACTTGCTGGCACACTATATTGTACCCTGGAATATCGTGAGACAAGCAAGCCTGCTGCTCTTGGTGGTGGCTGCCGCAGTGCCGGTGGTGCCCTGGTGGTGTCCATGAGAATGTGCATACCAGACCACAAAATCCCTCACGACTTGCCAGGCTAGGAGACTGGCAAAGAGTTCTTATAAATAGCTGTGGTCATAGACTGACGGCCACTATAAACGCATCCTAAATAGTTCAGTATACTTCCCTCTGAGGAGGTCAGTTATGAGATGAGGGACACTTGTGCATTAGTCTTGCACAGCACAATAATATCAAGCATTGACCTTGGTAAGTAGGAAACTAGTTGAAAATGCGAGGTTAGGACAGAATGAACTACTGTGGCTTTCAGAAACTAATTATTTAGAATAAAATAGGGTTAGTGTTTTATTTTGTTGATTCCTATTGGAAACTTGAGAGTTATAAATGAACAAAACATGTGACTTGCTGGGTATTGGTGGCTCATGCCTGTAATCCTAGCAACTCAGGAGGCTGAGATCTGAGGATCACAGATTAAAGCTAGCTTGGCCAGGAAAGCACATGAGAGTTTATCACCAATTAGTCTCTCTCTTTGTCTGTCATTATCTCTCATTCTCTCTCTCTCTCTCTCTCTCTTTCTCTCTCTCACACACACACACACACACACAAAGTAAAAGTGGATCTGTCACTCAAGCACCAGCCTTGAGAAAAAAATGCTCAGGGACAGAGCCCAGGCCTTGAGTTCAAGCCTCAGGAAAGGCACAAAATAACAAAATTAATTAATTAAATAAAACAAAAAGAAATCTTATTTGAAAATGGCACAGGACATCAACTGGAATTTTTCCAGTGCAATTGTACAACCTCATGAAACATCACTAGTCATTAGGAAAAAGCAAAGCCACAGGGTAGTACTCCTTTGTGTCTACTAGGATATATGGCTTCAGTGACAGAGTACTAGCCTTGAGCAAAAACTCAGAGACAATACCTAGGCTTTGGGTTCAAGCCCCGGAACCAGCACACACACAAAAACTAAATGAAGCAAAAAATCAATTTTGGTGGAAATGTGAAAAAAAAGTTGAATCCTAAGTCCATGCTACCTTTCTCTTTTGTTTCCTTCCTTTTGGAAGTAGTGTGGAGCTAGGCAGAGCTAGGGCCCCATTTGTTTCTTGCTTTTTAGTTACCTTCCTGGTAGCTTTTCCCAAAGCCGACTTGAACTTCAGTCCTCTACCTGTGTCTCCTGCTTAGCTGGGATTGCAGATGTGAGACACCAAGTCATCCGGGAATTACTCATTTCAGTAGGAAGCAGTAAGACATCTATAATACCCCCTTTCAAAGAAATTGGTGGGTAATATTGAGAATTGGGAAAATGTAACAGGAACCGACTGCTAAATGTGCTTACCTGCGAAGATTTAGCTCACATGTGAATTAACCAGGATGTTTGAGGGTTTTTTGTTGTTGTTGTTGTTGTTTTGTTGGTCGTGGGACTTGAACTCTAGGCTTGGGCCCTGACCCTGTCTGTGCTCTTCAGCTCAAGGTGCGCACTCTACCACTTGAGCCACAGCGCCACTTCCCGTTTTCTAGTGGTTCATTGGAGATAAGAGTCTCGAGAACTTTCCTTCCCAGCTCGCTTTGAACCTTGATCCTCAGATCTCAGCCTTCTGAGTAGCTAGGATTACAGGCATGAGTCACCGGCACCCAGAGCACTTCAGTTTTTAAAAGGCAGCATTTTCTTGTCTTGCTCACTCTATTGTACCCCCACCCACCCTCAGGCCCTTCTCCAAATGAAGAGTCTCACTACTTTCACAGCTCTCCTTTCTCTTTCAAATTGTCTTACTCTGTTGATTTAAAACACTTTTAATCCTTTACTGGTGTTGCAAACAAATCTGTACCAGTAGGCATCCATAGAAGCAAGTTCCATCCTTGGTCCCCTAACTAGGATTAGGTTGTCCTGCTGGCCTGGGGTAAGTCTGCCCTCTAATGGCATTGTCAGTAACAGCAATCATCAACTGGATTGACTCAGTCTGATCCTCCTTTTTAAATTTACATTGTTACATCTCAGTCACTTTTTGTTCCTCATTCCCTATTGTTGAAGATTTTGAAAACCATATCAACTACTTCTGAAATGGCTGTTCCTGGTTCCTTATCAAATTCTTGGAGTTTGTACAAAATGTCAGGACTACTTAGAGATGAGGTTCATAAACAATAGCTTTTCCTTTCACTAAGTCAAGGTCTGAATTGGTAAACTAACAGGTTGTCAGTCAGAAAAGACAATGTGGGATTTCATCTGTACTTTGGGTAATCCCCCTTACTTGGTTAAAAGTAATAGATTTAATAATGAATCTTTTCACTTTTTCCATGAGACATATAAACAGGTGATCTCAAACTCAGTGGTCAGAGGAAATGGAACCATCAGTGATACTTGCTAATCCCAATTGGTCTTTAGCAAGCATGGCATCTACTTCAGCATTGTAGTCATCAGGTTGGATGAATTAAGTAATCTACTTATTCTTTGGCTTTTGTTTTAATCCTGTTTCTTTCCTAGCCATTTAGGTAGATTGTTAAAAGGAGGTGAGCGTCTCACCAAGTCATAAACAAGTGAGATACTCAAATTCTTTAAGTAGGTGAGAGAGGTCCTAGGAGAAAGTATCCAATTTAATTTCAATTTGTGACCATTCAGATATGAAAAAAATAGCATGTATTCTGAAAGTTTCCTCCATTGCTACCACTTCTTAAGAGTGTAGAAAGAGAGCAGAGTTATCTTTGAGGTCTAAAGAAATGCCCAATCCTGGTCAACTATACAAGGATAGAAGAGAGTCTGGGAGAGGGTGAAGAAGAAGGTAGCCAAGGGACATAATTAGGTTAGGAGTTGGAGGGAGTCCCATAGGAAAACCAAGGATTCGTAAAAGACTAATAGTCTCTAAAGAAGTGAAGGGCAAGATACAGAGGAGAGCAAAGAAAAGATGAAGATGGGAAGGGGGAAGAGATATTTTGAGGTACCTAAGAAGCAGTGGATAGTTTGGGGGTATATCAAGAGACACACTATCTTTGGATTTAGGAGAAGGGAGAGAAGAATGAGAAATAGTATGTGATAGGTCTTAAAAGTGGGACAGAAAGCCAGAAAAATCCACATGAGACTCTTATCTCCAATTAACCACTTAAAAACTGTAAGTGGCGCTGTGGCTCAAGTGGTAGAGTGCTAGCCTTGAGCACAAAGAGGCTCAGGGACAGTGCCCAAGCCCCACAACCAAGACACACACACACACACACACACACACACACACACACACACCACAACAAAACAACAAAAGCAGAATGTCTTTGCTCAGAACCCACACAGAGCATGTTCAGTCATGGTTGATCCAGAAAGTAACTGGCTGGAATGCATATGAATCTGGTGATTCATCCAGCTGCATAAAAAAAAAAGGGGGAAGTGATGTAGCCGTGGTCATTCATTCAGCTGCAGATAAAAGGGAAGTATTATAGGCAGTGGTCATGTGACTGAAGAGATATGCTCCCTGATTCAGAAGATGGCTCAGCCCTTCACCACAGTTTTGGTGAAATAGTAGCCAGGGAAGCTGTCATTTCACACACAAGAAAGACAAGTAGGGCTGAAGTCACAGCTCAGCAGCCTCTGGGCCATTACTGACACCTACTGGCAGCTGAGTCCTTCGACAGGTCACACATAAGTAGGTGAGCACCAGCTCTGACCTGTCCCTGTACCATGTCTCACTGGGCTGGCCCCTCTTTGGGATCAGCAGGGCCACAGCAGACCTCCAGGTAACAAGTGGTCTTGCTTTCCTCTGAACAGTCACCAACCAGTGGTGCCTTGTCCCTTCCTCCAAGGTAGCTGCTCTGCAAGACCACAATGAATTGGTTCTCCACATTCCATTGCTACTTGCTTCTCTGTGGCACACTGGCCAGAGAGCAGTACAGAACTTGGGTCTCAGTGCCTGGGCCCTGTGGCATGCTCATTACCTACAGAGCGAAAGGCCCAGGACCTCAGAGATTGGCTAAACTCTTTCAGAGACTTGTACTATTTCAGGGAGCTAGCATGGCTGCAGGTTCTGGAGACATTATGCCCCTTTCCAGACCTATTAAATATGTTCTGAAAGCATTATAGAGCTGTCTTGACACAAATTTCACAGCCATGCAAAAGTAAAGAACATTAGGCTCATCGCCATGACTTCAGAAACAGGTTGTATGAACATGGGCTCTTCAGGCATAGAGCTGTCCAGAGCCCCGTAGGGACCTGAGTGCTAGTATGAGCTCTATGTACTCACTCCAACCTGTAGTCTAGGCCTCTACAGAGTGAGAAGTGAGAATACAAATACCTCTCAGTGATTCTGAGGGGCTCTGCAAAGTACTCTGATTCTAATAAGTGAGGTGAGCAGGGTAGCAGAACCTTTGGCAGTAGAAAACCATTTTGCTTTGTGATCACATTCTGTTTTGACATTGCCCATGTCATCAAAATGATCATGAAGCAGAAAGAAAACACTGAGTTGTTAGAACAGTAACCTTACCTGCTAACCTCCTACCTGTGTTTAGAATAACTCATCTACACAGTTGCCTGTGTTTCAAGTAGAGTCCTGCTCTGTATTTGGCGCTTCCTGGGCTTTCATTACCTCTTCTGTAAGCAGAGTAAGAGCAGGACTCACCTCTTCAGACAAGAAAAGTAGAAACAGCAAAGCAGGCATGGGCTCCGTGCTGACCTCCTGCCTGCTGTGGGAGTCTCACAGTCACTGGCTGGCAGTGCGCCTTCTAACCACAGATAAGTTTTCCCCATTTTCAAATCCTTTTCCCTGCTTTTTTTTCATCCTGATGGCAGGCTAAGGGGTAGGGGTGGGCAGAGAAGCCAGGGTGTTTCAGACATGAAGACAGCTGGAGCTCTAAGAGGGAATTCTTACAATTACTTTTTTCCCTCAAATCCACTGAAGAGCACTAAGGAGCTCTCATATAGAGAGAGAGAGCGTGAAATGAAATGACTCACTCATTGAATTTTGGAAGTTTCAATTGAAAATCTAGGAAGTACAGGGTAAAATTAAACAGACTACAAGAAAAAGGTAGTCTAGTAAAAGAATGTAGTCAGGCAGGGTAGTCAATCTCCCATTTTAGGAAAAACTTCCAGAAAATGAACAGAAGAGGAATTGTGAACAAGAAATGTCTCAGAATTAGAGGATTGAAGATTTCACATCTGAGTCCAGCCAAGGTATAAAGAGCTCAAGTGATCATGAGATTTAACTGTGCTCAAAAAACCAAACAAACTAAACCAGGAGATCATAGAATCTCCTAGAGACCAAAAACAGACCACGGGCAAAATACTAGGTACCAGAAGAGAGTGGAGAAACAGCTCACACACAACAGGAAGGTGACTATCAGCGTGGTTTGGTATATGTACAGTGTGGATACCCAGCATCAACTGTCATTAAAGGGTACATAGTTCTTAAGAGTATCACTTCTATGTACCCCTTTTGAGGCCTATAAAACAGCAATCAAGAAGAGCACAACCAGGGAACCAGGTGATCCAACAGGTAAAAGGCAGGCCCAGAAAAGCACCTGGTTCTAGGCAAGCTGCATCTATAAGGATAAAGTGCTTTGGACCACTACAGAATTACAGTTGTGGATTCAACAACTGGGAAATCAAATACTGAAAACCAAGCAAATGCAAGTAAGCACAGTGAAAGACCACCCCAGAAACAGGACAAGTAAGGACCTCGTAAAAGGCCTAGTCAACTCTGCTGTCCTAATGACGTAAACACAAATTCATGTGCTAGAAAGTGAGACTGGCAACAAGACAGTGTGCATGCCAAAGATTGTGTGACTATGCATGTATATGTTTGCTTTTGGTTTTGGGTTTTTTTGTTGGTCATGGGGCCTGGGCGCTGTCCCTCAGCTCTTCAGCTCAAGGCTAGCGCTCCACCACTTGAGCCACGCCACCACTTCTGGTTTTTTCTGCTTATGTGGTTCTGAGGAATTGAACCCAGGGTCTCATGTATGCAAGGCAAGTGCTCTACTACTGAGCCACCTTCCCACCCCTTTTTGTGTCCAATACATATGTGTGTGTGTGTGTGTGTGTATGAAACATACAGAAAGGCATAAGAGTAGCATGTATAGGCTATGATATAGGTAAATATAGTGTGTATACAGGTGTACCTTTTATGAAATATGTGAAGGCATATGTGTACACATATTGTCATATGTATACAAGTGCACACATATTGTCATATGTATACAAGTGCACACATATTGTCATATGTATACAAGTGTACGTGTGTGCATGTTCAGACTTGTGTGTGTGCAAGTATATGCATGTAGTTTGTACAGGAAACTGTATGGTACATGCAAAAGTGTGTGTGACATGTGCAGGTATGTATTGATACATATTCAGGGCACTAATATGTGATTTGTGGAATTATGCATATGTGGTATACATACCACATGAATACATGTGTGTTGAGTTTGGTGATGTGTGTGGTATGTGTGTGTGTGGGCATGCCAGTGTGGAATGTATGCCATGTACATCCATGAATGTAACATGCTGGGTGTGAATAAAAGGATACAAATGTGATGAATGCACAAGTATGTGTGTGGAGTCTGGTGTTGTCCAAGATAGGCCTGAACTCCTGAGCTTCAGGAATTCTCTTGCCTCAGCCTCTCAAGTAACTGAAGTCTCTGTGGTTCAGCATTCCAAGCTCTATTCAGTGCTGAGGAACAACCCAGAACTTAGATGCCTGCAGATACTTTTTGGTCAGGTGTTTTACATCAGGCCGAAGGATGGAAAGATCCTTCGTGTCTCTATGGGGCCTGAATCCAGAGTGCAGTAGAAATCTTCACAGACACACTGAAGAACTTTCTCCATGTTGAGAAAGTTCTTCTTCCTGTTGAGTCCAAATAACATGTCAAAGAGCCCAGGACTCCTTCACTGGCAGACTATGAGTGCAGGCTATGAGTGCAAGAGCCATCATATTGTTAAGCCAAGTCTTCTCAAGTACATGTTACCAGTTAGGTAGATGCTATTCACATAAACTTCCGGGCTTGGAAAAGAAAGTGAAAACGGTGGCTTGGGGAAGTCTGTTTTTATTGTCATAAGCACAGGAATGGTTCCAGGTATTTGACAGACAGGGGAAGGGATTAGGGTTTTAATTTCAAAGGTGATAGAAGGGTCAAGAACAAAGCAGAAAGGCAGGTTACCCAAAGAAGCTTCCTTTTCAGGAAGCTACTGTCAGGGTGGGCAGGAGTGAGGGAAAACCAAACACTTGGTCTCACCTTGCATCTGAAGCTGGGGATTAGGGACCTGTGGCCACCTCTGCTGGCCACACTCTCCTCCCCACACCTGGAGGTCCCACAACAAGCCAGAGCAATAGCTCTCAGATGTTTCTGTCTCTTTTAGTCTCTTCCAACCAGGCATATTAGGCTGCTATTGGCCAGAGCCTGAGAAGTGCAGTTGTGGGCTTACACCTGGGTCCAGAAGCACAGTGTGTGGGTAGTAGCTGAGCCTGGAGAGCTGACCCTCTGCTGGTCTTTGGTGCTACTCCCTCTACAAACACTTAGCCCCATCTGTTTTGTTTTTTTTCTATTCCCTTGTTTGGTCAAAGCCATTCCATGAGTCTGCTGGGGAAGGAGCAAGGCTTCTCTTTGGGGATAACTTGTCAGTTCTCTGTGATTTCTCCCTGCCTTGGGAACTTTGCTGGTGATGATGTCCAGCTGTCCCTGTCAGACACCAGAGCTGGCTTGGGCTGAATTACATTCTGCTAGGAGAAGCTCCCGGGATCCACTGGTGTCTCCTTTATGCTCTTCTGTAGATCCGAAAAAGCTGACTTGAGCTTCTTCTTTGCAAGAAGCAGGACTGAGCAGAATTTCAAGCACTGTCTCAGCAGGTTGCACTTGTAGCAGTTGTAGGCCAAGAAGATAAACAGGAAGAGGGACGCAAGAAGGCAGCTGTTGTCATTCGACCTGAGATACATTGTCTTCTCTGAGTGGAGCTGGGGGACTCTGTTGACTATAATCTTTGGTTCCCAGGAATTGGTGGTAGCATGAACTCAGGAGGTAAGATGATGGCCCTAAGGAGGTAGGCATATCGGCTACGATATACCCGGAGCTGAAGGAGAAGATCCATGCGTACATGCTGATGACACTTTAAGGTTACAGTATTGACCTCCATCTTTGTGGCCTATGAATTTGAAACCAAGGGAACACTTTCATCTCTAGGACATAGCTGGCTAGCAGCTGTGAAACTGTATTGCTGCCGATCCTCTCCTCCGACATACACTGGTACTCTCCATTGTCTTCCTCTGACAGGTTGAAGATGAGCAAGTTTTTCCCACCCACAAGACCATATTTAAGTCTCTTGGCTTTCAGTGTTTGATTCTGGAACTTCCAAACCACCTGAGCCAGGTTGGACTTTAGGTAGCACTTAAGAATCACCGTACCACCATGCCTAAAATAATGATGACGCTGTAAACTTCTTTTACTTTTACCTGAAACATAAAGATAAATGTTCACAGCAATAATACTCTCCAACTGCTTTCAGAAATAGGTCAATTCCTATGGATGACTCAAGAGTCTCACCCACTGCAGCAAGATGGATATTCAGAACACAGGGGATAAAATATATGACCAAAAAGCAAGACAAGCCCCAACTAGCAGCCTTCGGGGACAAAAACAACTACACAGCTCTAAGTTACAGAAGTCTCGTTTCTTAAAATTATATTAAGTGAAGTGAGACCTGAAGAAACATAGGTTGCACGCTTTCTCTCTTTTGTTGTAACTAGAATGTGCCTATCAATCTACAAGTCAACACACTGGATGATAGAAAAAGAATCTAGTCATTCACACAGTGAGATCAAAGGATATCACAAAGCCTCCATAGCTGTGTGATATGATCATATAAAAGGATCTTTATCAAAATGAACTCCAAGATATGGAAACAAGAGAGGATTTTTTTTGTTATTTTTCTTTTTGTGTTTTTTTTTCTCCTTTGCCACTCTTTTTTGTTTTTTGTACCTTTTGCCTTGCATGTAAGTTTATCTGTTCAGGGGAGGGTAAAGGGGAGCCCAGAAATGGTGGGACAAGAGTGACCAAATGCATCAGTGATACTGTTGAAAATGAATTATACGGTGGGGGTGGGGGTGGGGGGAGGATGGGAAGGGATGGGAAGGGGAAACAAAGGAGGAGGCTACAATGCTTGATAAGAAATGTGCTCATAGGAGGAGGCTACCATGCTTGATAAAAATGTACTCATTATCTTGCCCATGTAATTGTAACCCCTCTGTACAGTATTTTCACAATAAAAATAAAATAAAAAAAGAAATGTACTCATTATCTTGCCCATGTAGTTGTGACCCCTCTGTACAGTATTTTCACAATAAAAAATTTTTAAAAAGAAAATGAATTATACATCTTGTGGGAGAGGGAGGTCGGGAGGGAAAAAGTGTTCAAAAAGAATGTGCTCATTTCCTGACTTATGCTACTGTAACCTCTCTGTACATCACCTTTACAATGACAATTTTTAAAAACTAGAAAGAGAAAAAGAAAGAAATCCCATTTTTTATCCCATATCCCTGGAAAAACATATCAGCTAGGGAGGCTGAGACTGACCAGCAATGGCAGCTTGAGTTAGCTGCCTTGCTGGCAGCCGCAAGGAAGGCTGGCTGTTGGTGCTAGTCCTACTCTTGCTTTCTTTTTCTCTTAGCATGCACAAAGATGGCTCTCTAATCTGAGAGGGAGGAGGGCTGGAGCTGAAGCATCCTGACCCAGTTCCACATTTGCCTGTAGCCACAACACATTCTCAATGGTCAACTGCAGACAGTGGGATTTTGAAGGGTGAACACCATCAGAACTAATTACAGTCTTAGATGTTTGGAATCAGAAGTACTTTAGATTTCAAATTTGTTTAGATTTTGTAATATTTGAAAATTTGAACTATATATCTTGGGAAAGGGTAGATACACACATATGTGTATATATACATACACATATATATGTATACATACATACATATATAACTTGGGAAGGGAACTAGAGTTTAACCATCCAATTCATTTGTGGTTCAGATGTATCTTAGACACACAGCCTGAAAGTAAATTTATACAATATTTTAAATTTCCTGGATGAAACAGTTTTACAATATGTCATTTTCCACTTGTGGAATCACATTGGCACTCAAAATGTTTCAGATTTGAAGGCTTTGGATTAGAGCTAGTCAACCTGTACTCAAGTACTCTTTTTTTCCTGTTCTTTTTTTTTTTTTTTTTGGTTGTATGGCCTGAACTCTGGGCCTGGGCACTGTCCCTCAGCTCTTTAGCTCAAGGCCAGCATTCTACCAGTTGAGCCACAGCGCCACTTCCAGCTTTTTCTGCTTATATTGTACTGAGGAATCGAACCCAGGGCCTCATGCATACAAGGCAAGCACTCAACCACTGAGCCACCTTCCCAGCCCCCTTTCCTCCTATTCTTAACAACTCACAGTTTTGCTTAAGGAGCTCCAGGTAAGCAGGACATGAAAGGGCACAAGGTGGAGACAGAAAATGAATCCACTGAAGACATTTTTTTAAATGTATGGACCTTTAAGCACTTTTTCGTGAAAGAAAAAGGTAGAAAAGGGTAGGAAAAGGAAAAGGTCACAGCTCTGGGACATGACACATGAGTTTTGCTCAGAATAGAGAAAGGAAAACAAAGCACACAAAAACACAACAGAAGAGAAGCTTCCTGAGATGGCTGAACAGCCTTACTGTTCCTTAAGGGATCATGCAGCGTGGAATCACTCACCAGGGCATGAGGACACCTCACCGCTCATCTCCTGAATCCAAGCCCTGCAACACAAAGGGATCCCCATCATTCACTGTGCACTTATAGGGGTGCATGCTCAAAGGTCCCAGCCTGTACCTGCTGGGCTTCTCGCCCTTGTACAATGCCACACAGGCATCCTCAGATGGGCTCCAGGCACAGTAGGGGTCCCGCGCCAGCACGCAGTCCTCACAGCTGCTGTGCTTCTCGCAGAAGGCCAGAGGGACCTGGACCACTCCTGAGTTGGAGCTGGCATAGACAAACTTCCTACCCTGTGTGTGGGAGACAGAGACAGAACAGATATAAGGTGGATGTCATGGATGGTGGGCACGAAGCCTCTCCAGCAGCTATGGGAATGAGGAGAGCATGTCTCTGAGTGCTGCACAAATGTAGAAAGGAAGCCTCCCAGGATGACAACAACAGGAGACAAGGTCTGATCCAGCATCAGACACCCTGTCAAGGGCATTCCTGAGTAGATATAACCCTAACTTCCCCTGGATCCATTTGAGGAATCTCATTGCTATGCCAGAGTAGAAACACTTCTTGGGGGAAAAGACCCCAAGTGTATGGACACTCCTGCAGACCAGAACCTGTGGCACTGGGCAGGCTGGAAGGAACGTCGCCCAATCTCTGCACAATGAGATGCAGGTAGGTGGCTGTGGAGGTAGATGGCCTGTAGGGAAGAAGGGTCCATCCCAAGGGGCTTCTACCCTTCAGGACATTCAGCCTGCTTCTCCATGACGGGTAGTTCAATTAAGCAAATGGCTCAAATGAAACATGTTTAAATGAAATCAACATGTGACAACTGAGCCACACCTTACAGAGGCTAAGGGAGGAAAGAACAACTTTCCAAACCACAGTGGGCCATACCTGCTTCAGGCCAAGCCTCCTAGTAGATGCTAACATTAGCTGAAAGAACAGGTACAGTCACCCCTTGGTAGCAGCAGGAGTTGATTTTTAGGAACCCCTTTTCCATACTAAATTTGTAAGTGTTCAATGCCTTCAGAGATTGGGGTAACACCTATGCACACCCTCCCCTCGACATGAAATCCTCCCTAGATGATTTATAACACCCAATGCTATCTAAGCACATAAATCACTCTTACACCATTCTGTTTTAGTGGATGATGACAAGGAAAGATTCTACATATGTTCAATCCAGACTCAATAATTTTCTGATTTTTTTTCTATGATTTGTAGAATTGCAAATGGGGAACTACAGATATGGAACCCCGGATGTAGAAAGCCCACTGTATTTATTAGTTACAATCAAGTTCCATCCCCCTGAATCAAGGAAAGTGGGTTTAACATACTCACATACATTATTTGATGATCATCTCCTGGGAGGTGAGGCCTGATCTCCCTGAAACCCTATGTAGGCCAGACATATTGATACATGGGGCAGGGAAAGGACATCTGGAGACATGGACAGAGACCATGGCTGGAGACATACACCTAAGAGGCCCTACTTCTATTGTGTTCTCCCAATCTATAACCTCAGGACTGTGAAGGAAAATGCCAGGCATATCACAAAGGGGCCATGCAGGTCTCAGGAGGCAGGGATAGACAGAGGGGCAGGGCAGACACAATGCCCTATTGAGTCATGGGGTTCAGAAGCAGACAACATGGATGGATTGCGGTATGTACGGCAAATGTGGATGTTGTGTAATGTGATGTATGTGGTTAAATGTGTAGTATGATTCTTGCAGTGTGTGTGTATGTAGTACACACAAATAATATATGTGTGTGGGTGTACCAAATATGTGGTGTGTGGAGTTGCATGTGATGTTGGATATGATGTTCATGGAGAATGTGTGCTATATGTAGTGTAGTGTGTGGTGGGTTTTGTTATGCGTGCTGTTTGATGTATGTGTGTGTGTACAGTAAGTGATTTGTATGTGGTTAGTGTAAAGTGTGTGGTGTGCCAATTGGTGTCTGTGTGTGTTTAAATCTGATATGTATGGTATGTGGTGGGGTACTGGTTATATGAGTATGATGTAATGTAGTAAATGCATGGCATGTTTGTGTTGGATGTAGTGAGTATATGGTGTGATATGATGTCTGTATGATCTCATGTTTGTAGTGTGTGGTGTGTGCATGGTATGCGTGGTGTGTTCAGACAAGAACTATGGCAAGTCTCTTGCCCTGTGCCGTCTTTTGGTAGGGGCAGGTGTAGGCCCAGCTCACAGGTTCTCACTGTGGATGTAATGTTTCATAAGATTTGTGTAACATTCACAGTGACCCAGTGAGGAGGTTCCTTTCCCTCCATTGTATGGTGAAGAATATGAGGCACAGAGCAGCATGTGGCTGGCTGCCCACGGTAATAGGGCCAACACACAGATCTCAGAAAATGGACTTACCTGCATTCTGCTCCTCATTGCTCCATTTCAGCTGTAAAATAGGGTAGTAACACTTTCTACAGCCAGGTGGACATGTGACATATGATGGTAAGCTACAATCAACAGGGGAAACCCAGCACTTCTAACCTAAATGTTCCTGTCCAACTTTCCAGGTAAAGGTTTTGTTATGCTTGTTGGTGGTGGTGGTGGTCATGGGGCTTAAACTCAGGGCCTGGGCACTGTTCCTGAGCTTTTTTTTTTTTTTTTTTTTTTGCTCAAGGCTAGTGCTCTACCACTTTGAGCCACAGCTCCACTGCCAGTTTTTAGGTGGTTAATTGGAGGTAAGAGTCTCATGGACTTCTCCTGCCTGAGCTGGCTTATGAATCATGATCCTCAAATCTCAGCCCCCTGAGTAGCTAGGATTGTAGGCATGAGCTACCAGTGGCTGGCCCTGCAGTTTTTATAAGTTGAACAGAAAAAAAAACTTATTTTATGAGCTATAAAAAGTTTATGGCATGCTAAACTCAGAGTCTACCAGGAGGCTTGCTCCTCTATGTCTTCTCCAAGCTAAATGGAGCTACAGGCTAAGTTAAGGGCCTGCAGGCCAGTCTTCCAGCCTCTAACCCTCCAGAATCCAGTCAATTTCTTAACAGAAAACATTTGTAGTCCCTGGTTCAAGAGGAAGTACAGTGTCAACAGAATGAGGTGTCGAGCATCCTATTGTTTCTCTTAGAAGTTCATACATTGACAAGTCTTCATATGACATGATATCTAGCCAACATAGTCTGATCTCACTGGTTCAGAGAACAAGAACATTCATTTTCATAATACAAGGTCTATCTCACCTTGATACTGGCCTCTTGCCCTAAGGACTCAGTGAAATTTTGTCTCCCTAGCTCTGCCTTCTTCCATTCCAAACTTCAGATCTCATAATCACAGAATAGCTTTGTGTGTGAGTCCCTAGCACATCAGGGCCAGGAAGAGAAGGGTGGCCAAGACTAGCTGGGCCAGTATCTATCACATCACAGACCTATAAAGCCATTCAGCAAGGCAGCCACCAGACCTACTGCCTGGGCCCCTTACCTCCTTCGAAGACAGCAGTAGGGTTTGAACTGGTTCCGAGTTCTGGAAAATCCGTGTCTCTTCAATGATATGCATGCTATTCTTGAGGCTGACAGCTTTGTGGAGGGTGCCCCAGTCTGCAAGGCCAAAGTCACAGTGTCAGTGAGGCAGCCCCAGAGGGACATACCTAGCTCACCAAACCAGGGTCACTTCCAAAATACTCTCAATGAAGTACTGAGATTAAGAGGACAGTGTTGCATAAGGAACAAAAGGAAAAGCCTTTGACAAACAACCTATTAGAAACTCAAGTTGCAGATTATTCTTTTTTTCTTATAAAGCTTAATCCTTGGTTCATGGTTGATCCCAACAACCCTCATGAACAAAGGTGGTTCCTGGGCTCCACTGGCTCTCCAGGGACTTATCTCAACAGGGCTCAAGGAAGGCACCAGAACATACAAGTCAGCTGGGAAGCTCTCAGGGTTGGCTTGATGCCCTGTCAGCTGCTGTGGCAGGAGTACTGGTCCTAGAGTATAAAGTGAACAGAAGGGGTGCTCCCCACAGGTCAGGACCCATCTCAGTCTGGCTTCTCCCAATGCCAGGAAAAAGGCCTCCCCGCAGCACTTAGGAAATGCCAGGGTGCTCAGCGCTCACAGTCGCTACATGCAAGGGTATCACTCCATTTCCACAACAAGGACTTCATTACAGAAGCCTATTCCAGATATAGGCCAAGACTTCCATGTTCAAACAAGCTCTCTAGGTGGCTGATGGTCACAGAAACCTGGAGGCTCAGGTGCCATAATTCTTTCATGCTTCCACCACATGGCTTACCTAAAGAGAGATGTCTGATCTACCCACAAAGGATTTTAAGTATACTTCCAATCATTTACCCAGGGATACAGACTCGCTGTGACTGTGAAGCCCTCAGAACCCACCTGTGCTGATGAACATGATGTCATAGATGGTTCCATCCAGGGCTTGGGTCCTGTCCACCACGATCTGGGTGTAGTTCACATCTTTTTTGACTAATTTGGGCCTGTTGTCTACTGGAGTTACTGAGTCATCCATCAAAGGGTGTTCTTTAACAAACAACAGTGTTCTGTCTGGTAAATTCCAAGAGCTGGTATGATTGGCTGTGCGTACCTTGCTGTTGACACACTGTGAGGGCAAAATTTCTCCTGGTTAACATGCACAGCCATCACTGAGCAAGCACAGCCTCTGGATTCTCATCAGCTGTAGCACTGAGGGCCCCACACTGACTGTCTTCAAAGAAGGGTGACAGAGAATACCTAAAGGGGCCTCTTCCCAGGAGCCGGAGGACACAATTTTAAATCACATCCACAAAATGTGACTGGTCTTGACACATAATCAGGGGAAGAATTATCAATAAACTAATCTCCAAGCTTTGGAAATTAAAGACACTTTTATAATAGCTTTCCATAAAGATAAGGATTCTGACAAACATTGATGAAAAACAAAACTTTTTTTTCTTCTAGAGGCCATTTGAATATTTATAACATCATTCTCCAGCCATATGATATTATCAATAATAGGCTAGAGGCAGCCAATGAGAGCTGACTGGAAGCATTTATGGTTATCCCATCATGCACCAAATAATTTTTCAGATTGTACATGACCCACAGACTGGACATTCCCAACCATGATGATAGAGAAAGAGGGAAAAAATGGTGCCAGTTTCCTCAAATTTGGGACCTTTCCAAAGTTCATGAGTACAATAAACTAATTTTTCAGTGTCCACAAAAGAACTGATGGTGTCTGGTCAGGGCCAGGCATCCAGAGCTGGCGTGGGGTGGGGAGGGGGGGCCCCATTTACTACATGACAAATGAGTGGGCAGCCAGATCAGCCTAAAACTCTTTATTCTTTTTGTCTAAAATTGACCATTTTTAGGAGGGAAAAAATTTGACTCCTATTGACTAGTGGACAGAATAGCTCCTGACAGTAAAAATCACCAGTAGAGAAATTGCGTCTTTTTCTGCAGGAAACCAAACTGTATTATGCAAATTCAGTTCCACAAAATAGACAGTAGCACATTGCTTTGGGAAGAGCGTTCTGAGACCTGTTAAACAATACACAGCAAAGGGTCAGGCTTCCCTCTTCAGTTCTCAGGCCCAGTGGCTGCCTGGCATGGTATAGACTCATGGTGGCCAGGAGACTCACTTTCTAGGAGGCCCTAGCATTTGTGAGATGTTATCATCAGGGCCAAGACCCTTGAACAGGAAGAACAACCTTTCCCTAGAGCCCCTGCCCTGCTCACCGCTCCAGGCCGCGGAGTGGGCACCAGACCATAGTAGGGTACCCACTTGATGGGAGACTGGCCCACTGTGATGCTCTTCATGAACTTGCCATGAGAGAAGACTGCCTCTACCACGGACAGTGTGTAGACACAGACTGCCGACAGCCCTATGTTATTCCTGCAAAGGAGAGGCTGTGTGAGTGCATGACGTGAAGCGGGGCACTGGGGAGGGCATATATCCCATTTACCCAGGGCACACTTACAGCTGTGGGGTGAAGAGTGCGTAGAACATGGGTTCCTTGAGGTCTGGGGCCTTCAGTACAAAGACATCTTGTAATATGTTGAAGGTCAGACCCATATCTGTCTGGGAGCAGATCAGCTTGGCCTTCAGGAAAGAGGTCCACTTCTTCTGCAAGACCTTCCAACCACCTTGGTCCCCCTAAGACACAAGAGACAGGTCATGGTAAGAGAGCCTAGATGGCTCATAAGCAGGTATTGCATATGGGGTGTAATAACCACCTCACTAGCTCACAGCATGACCTGGACAAGCCTTGCTGAGTGAAAGGAAAGTAGATAGTGCTAGCTAGCTCAGATCACACTTTCTGGATCAAATTAAAACAAAGCAGATAAAACTCCTCTCTCTTAAAACTCATCTAATGACAACTGAAACAACTACTCTGCGGCACTCTGAATGAGCTCTGACACAACAAGACTGGCTCTTGGAGTGTGAGAATCTCCAAACAACCTCTAAGTGAATCATAAGGGCCTGGTGGGTGGCAGGCAGTCTCTAGACATGAAACCTATCTTGGGTGAATGTGTGAATTTCCTCTTTGACAGATCCAAGCCTCCACTTCCATTCTACCTGCTGACATATAGTAGAATGAAGGGCCTACTAAGTTGTTCTTAAACAAACACTGTGCAGTGGCCAAAGGAGTGAATTCTCAAGACTTCATGGCTGGGAGAGAATACAACTGATCCACCTTCTCTATGGTTACCTTCCCACGGTTTCAGATACAGAGTCTGAGAGTCTGTTCTATTTATCTAATTTTTATTTAAGTTATTTTTTAAATTTTTTATTTAATTTTTAATTAATTTATTTTATCTAACGCATAGACTAAACTTTATCATAGGTATATATGTGTAGGAAAATAGCACATATGGATCCAGTATTGTCTGTGGTTTTAAGCATCCACTGGGAATTCTTAGAATGAATGTTCCATGGGTCATGGAAACCAGTGAACTGAAAATGTGCATGCCAAAGAATATGAAATGAAAGAGTCTTTGTTTATTTTGGACACGCTGAAAACCCACTCCATTCTCATCTCTCCTATGTAATCACAGAAAGACAAATGATGAAGTGTGTAAGAAGCCCTTATTTTTCCTTCTGATGTTTTAGCAGAGGAAATTTCTAGCTTGTCAGTGGCCATTTGTCTCATGGGCTTCTGAGTCTGTGTGCATGAGATGGCATTCCGGCCTCAGTCCAGCAGTGAGAAAAGGTACAGGACCAGAATAGGATTCTGAGGGGACACAGAAGCCTTACCAAGCCTCATAGCATGAATTTGATGGAGTGGGTCTTAGCCACTATGCAAAGCCTTACCCTAGAGCTAGGTGTCAAGATCAGCCAAAGTAGGTCCACCCAGCTATGGAACTGCAGCAGCAGTGGAGAATGAGGGCACTGACACCTTCAGGTTGGGCTGCTGCTAGAATGCTTCATTTACCTGCCGGCAGCCCTGGACTTGCATTAAGCACCCACCATGCAAGGCACCAGCCTGGCCTGAACACTGGTGGTACATATCTCTGCAAGAGGAGGAGTGAGACAACCATGGGTGAAGAGCAACCTGGGCACTGAGTGAGCCCTGGCTAGAGAAGATCTAGGCAAACAACTCAGGTACACACAGCATCCACTTTCTGCTTTGTGTGATGGGCTGTTAAAGGAAGTGCGGCAGTTTTGTGTATTAGTGGCATGAGATCTTTGTTACTATGAGGAGAGATTCTAATAAGGATCACCACACGGAAAGACCACTTGGCAACTGGAAATCGAATGACTTCCATGTGGGATAAATGTCTGACCACTGCAGCTAATTGTCTTTTGTGGGTCCTGATGTTATATCTAAGATGTCACCCTGCCTTCTCTAAGATGCCAGCTAAGCTACCCTTGAGATTTGCTAACTCTACCCATGGCCGTTCTCTGGTGCTAAGCATCTGCTTTTAAGAACATCCTTGCCTCAAATCTCCACACATATACATCAAGCTTAGAACCTGACAAACATTTAAGTGCAGTTCTCGCTTCTTAGCCTTCAGTTTTTGACTCGTTCATTCTTGAGTTGACTGAGCTCCCTGAGCACAATCCATAAAACCTAACTTTTTCTACAATTCTGGGAAGACTAAGGGCAGTGCTTGAAAACCACAGGCTCATGGGGTGCAGGCTGGGTACCATTATCACCTTAGTCCCCATGAACGCTATTGGCAAGGGGGAGAGGTTCTGATAACAAATACATGGCACCTGCCAGGCCTCCCAACAGTGAATGCTATTGCAGGAGGGGATTAGGTAGCAGAAAAAGGTGCATTTCCAGGCCTGATCCTACAGGACAGGAAGACTAGGCTAGCAGGGCAGTACTTACCTTGCACACTCTCGCGATGCGGGGGATCTTTAACTTGGAGACAAAGTCATACTCCACAGACACTTCGGTAAAGAAGAAGTAGATCTTGTCATCATCACCCTCGGAACTGTTGGAGCTTTGTCGGATTACATCAGCAGAGACAAAGCTAGGGTCTGCAGAGACATGACACCGACCGGATTGTCCTTACATTTAGAGTGTGTCACTGCCTGCTCCCAATGGTGTCACAGGCAGTCAGTGCAACCTTGGGGCTAGGGACTTCCCTACAAGGACATCTGGAGTGTATGCACTATGTTGGAATCAAACTCCAGAGTTAGGAATGATGATTGTGTCATGCCTGGTCATGCCAGACTCAGAAAGATGGCCCTGATGCTGGTCCTGAAAGACAACCTCTCCACTAGAATTCAGAGCCTCTTCTGCTCTAAACAAGGGATTCAAACCAATTAACTGTAAAAGAAGCAGTTGCTCTAAGACTCTGGCCCACTCTCAAGAGACGTCTAGCTGCCTCTGCATGTCAGGCCACAGTCACCACCCCCAGAGAGGGAATAGAGGCTGTAAAGAGGCCAAAAATCTCTCTGGCCACTACCTTCAGGAAAAAGCCAATGAGAAGCCTCTTACTACCTGCTCCCAAAGCTGGGCATAAACCAGCTATCATCTGGAGGTAGCAGGCCCTGGAGGTGCGGCATAAAACCTGGATTTCTGATGTCATGCCCAAATAACTCCACATCCCAATGTGACAAATTTGAGTTTGCCACTTACCATCAAGTGTCAATTACTGAAATCTCTCTACTCTGTTCTCAGAGAAGGAGGTTAATGCAACCTTAAAGTAGTGCTCTGTTAACATAGAACAAACCAAACAGGATGCCCTGGTTTCTGGAAGGGTCCCTGAAAAGTTCCAGTTAGCTGCTAACAGTTCAGGACACTGGGAGCTCAAGGAACACTAGAAGAGAAGTGAACCAATGCCCACCCAGTATGCATCTTACTATCTTACCATTACAGAACATCTTACCATACAGCCATTGGATGTTTTGTTCTGTCCGCAAAGCACTGTGGGAAGGATTTCGAGAGATGATGTGCTCGGTCCCTAAAAAATTGTATGCTGTCCCAGAATAAAGCTCTCCATCTTCAGTACCCCAGGAACAGGGAGGAGATGGAAAAAAAGAATCAGAACAACTCCTTCTCTGTGGCATCAGGATCAATTTCTTTGTAACTGAATTAAGTCCCTCTGTAGAAGATGAAGTTTTCCATCTGCTGGAATGCCCTTCTAGTTCTTACAGCTATACCTTTTCTTTGGAATAATTGTAGCTGCCACATTCATTTGCACCATGGACTTAAAAGTATTGACTGAATGCAAGCAACAACTTCTCAAATCCCATAAAAGAATAACAAATGCTCCCTGCTACACCAGGTTACACCTGACAAAATCATTCCAAGTTGAAACCTCTGTTACTCGAAACACAGGTTATTTCCCTTTGATGCAAACAATATAGCTTACCTCACCTAATATAAATGTACTCAGAACACTTACATCGCATGTAGGAAGGCCCATTCGCCTCACTCAAGGCCTGGTTTGAAATCAGGTGCTGAGAATATGGGGAATACTCTGAATACTGCACTAGAGGTGAAGACTGAATGACACTGTACAGTGTACCTTACATCATCATAGAGTAGAAAAATTATAAATGGAATTATTCCATTTATAATGGGGCCTGCATAATTGTAAATATCTATAAGACTTACAGGCCACTGCTGAGATGAGACCACAGTAGGCAGCTCAAGTTTCTGTGGCTAACCTCTCTCCCAAAGAAGAATGTCTTAGAGTGATTGCCAAAAATGGATGCAAAGTAGTGTGCTATCTCAGTAGTGGCTATCTCTTTGAATGATGAATTCAAAACTCTTCTTAAGGAGTCTGTGTCAAAGGATAAATACCTACTCTTGGGAGAGACCAGGGCCAGGCACTAGTGGCTCACAACTGTAATCCTAGCTACTCAAGAGGTTGAGATATGAGGATCACAGTTCAAAGACAGCCCAGGCAAGAAAGTCCATGAGTTCTTACCTCCAAAATGCTACCCCCCAAAAAAAAGACAGAAGTGGAGCTGTAGCTCAAGTAGTAAAGTGATAGCTGAGCAAAAGAGGCTCAGGGACAGTGCTCAGGCTCTGAGTTCAAGCCCAAGCCCCAGCACACACACACACACACACACACACACACACACACACACACACATTGAAATCAGAGGCCCAGCACTGGTGGCTTACAGTTGTAATTCTAGCTACTCAGGAGGCTGAAATCTGAGAATTATGGTTCAAAACCAGCCTAGGAAGGAAAGTCCATGAGACTCTTATTTCCAATTAACTATCAAAAAGCCATAAGTAGAGCTCTGGCTCAAGTGGTAGAGAACTAGTCTTGAGTGATAAAGCTCAAGGACAGTGCCTAGGCCCCAATTCAAGCCCCAAAACTAGCCCACACACACACAAAGAAATGAGACCAAGGAAGAAAGACAAAAGAAGGAACAGGAGCTAGTGTTCTATGTAAGGATGTAACACTAGGTCATAACCTTCAGAGAGGAGAAAGCCTGAGGAGAAGAACTCACCAACCATGATGGATGTGTGGCTATGCGCAGGATCATAGGGACACTTGCCTTTCCCATCTTCATTTTTTCCCAGAAACTCAAAGGATGTTAAGTTCTACCATTGAATAAAAGCAAAGGCATCTTAAGACTTCTGAGTTTTCAAGTCCACCACAGCCAAGCTGCTGGAGTCTAGGCACCTGGAGGCATTTGTCAGCAGTTCATTTTCTAGAATGTTTCTCTAGTCCCAAGAACCACCTGAACCCCACCTTGGGCCACACTTTGGTTGTGGACAATAAGGAACAGAGGAGCCATGTAGGCTGCTTTTCACAGCCTGGTAAAGTTACCTTATTTTTTTGGTTGGTTGTGGGGCTTGAACTCTGGGCCTGGGTGCTGTCATTGAGCTCTTCAGCTCAAGGTGACTGCTCTACCACTTGAGCCACAGCACCACTTCTGGTTTTCAGGTGGTTAATTGGAGATAAGAGTCTCATGGACTTTTCCTGCCAGGGCTAGCATTAACCGTGATCCTCAGATCCCAGCCTCCTGAGTAACTAAGATTACAGGTGAGAGCCACCGGCACCCAGCTGGCCTGGTAAAGTTTTACAGATAAGAATCACTACCCCATTGCTCACATGGCTGGCCTGAGGATAACCTCATGCTTTGGGGTACAAATCATCTTAGGCCTCCTTAAAGTCCTCCATTTTTCTTTAATCACTGCTCAAGTGACCCACAAGGAAAGTCCCCGGTCTTACCAGGTAGTCACAAGTTGGCTTGAAGGCATTGGTCCCACATACATAGAGGGAGCTGGCATTGAGTGGTTGAAGCACCTGAATGTAGTTGAGGCATTCTGTCTGTTGGGAGATAAGAGTCAACTGACAATGAAAGCACTAGCAATGTCCAAACTGTGAGGCCTGTTCTGAGCTTCTCTCCTTTCCTCTTCATACAGTGACCTACTTGTTCCATGGAATGGATTGTAACATTTCAGGCACCTGCATATACCTAAACTATAAGCTGAAGAGTATAATTTTATCTCTTCTATGTCCATAGGATACACAATTACTGGGTCAATTTCAGTATCACTAATTGACACTCGACAAAGACCAGGGGACCAAAGCAAGCACTGAGTTGACCTCAAAATTGTACATTGCTACCTTGCTATAGACATTGCTATATTATATATGTAGCTATAGTATATACATTATGTTACATATTATATTATAAATAATATGGCAATATATAAAAATGTATGTATAAATATTTATATATCACTATATGAATGTTATATATATATATCACTAAACACAAACCATATATATACATATATATAACATATATATATATATATATATATATATATATATATCACTAAACACACATCATTCATTTGGTTGGCCAAATTGCCAAAGACTACATGTCATAGAAGGCTTCTGCCTTCCAGGACCCACTCTCCACATGTGTACACAAAACTAGAAATAGCTTTCTCACCACCCAGCCCCACCCCAGGCAAAAGGCTAGCCAAGAGGTAGTGTTTCCAGCTGTAATTCATAAAGGCCACAAGAGGAAAACAAAGGCGCCATTTAGGAGCCTCCATGATATTTGGGGGAGTGCTATAGTCTGAAATTATTTTAAATCAGGCCCTTCCTTTTGCTATAACTGGCAGGGAGGGTGCAATTCATAATCACCCCTACTCCACATTGCAGGGGAAGGCTCCAGGACATTGTCTGGTGTCCACACAGAGTGGGCAGTGCCAAGAGCTGATTCGCTCGACTCTAAAGACCGTATGGTCCCTGCAATTCCATCAGTGCCTGCTGTCCACATACTTCCTCAGTGAACACTGGATGTAGAAACAAATGCTTTAGCACTTTCCTAAGAAAGTTTAGCAAGAAAATACATTTTAAAACTAGAGTTTCAAAACTAGAGTTTTCCCCAACCCTGCTGTCATGAGCAATGGTCAGATCCGACTAGGTAGGCACTCACAGTCTTAGAACCTGGACATGTGTCTAGCACCAGCAGAGACACAGTGGCACAATGGATAGATGGTGACTCGGGGCTCTTAAGAGAAAGGAGAGTCTCATAGAGATCCCTAGATAGAGAGCATGCTTAAGGGCCTATGGGATGGGACTCTGCCCAGAATTTCCAAATCCGGGAAATGTCTCCAGATCTCAATCTGTAGACAAGACCCATCAGTCCAGAATCTTATACCACATGTTGGTGGGCATCAAAAATAGTTTCCTGTAGTCAAAATCTCAAGCTTTTGATAAACCCAATTCATACAAAGGAGAACATTTCCACTTCTATTTCTTGAGTGCCTCCTATGTCTGGCATCCGCTGTGAATGCCCACCCCCAGTTAGAAGCAGAAGGAATGAATTTCCCCAGGCTCTGTGGCCCAACAAAGCTCATCAGGACCACTCAACCACACACCACGACCAGCTGCAAACAGCTATACTCGTGATATTAGACAACTAAGGAGAACATGCAGGGTTTTGTAACTGGTGAAAGCACTTACCTCTCTTGACTTTCCCTTTTTGGTACATTGTACTTTTTTGTCCTCAGAGACATTCCAGTACACCTGTTGGAAAAGAACAAATGGTAAGTAAAAGGTGAGATCAGATATATAGCTTAAAAAACACATGATGGAATTCAGAGCCCAGCAGTCTCTAAATTGGGGTACAATCTCAGCTTGAGAAGGAGGGCCATCTGGGGCCTTCTTGAACTTTCTGATTATGACCTGAAATAAGGAAGACTCTTATAGCTCTCTTGCCCACTACAGAAGAACAGCAACAAGTAAAGTATTCAAAGTGGGAAAAAATTACTTTTGTCAAGAATATAAAACACTGGAATAGGGTTTTTTTAAAATCATTTTTAAAGTGGCTGGTTTGGAAGAAGATGCATGGCTCAAATAGTAGAATGCCAGGCTTAAGAAAAAAGCCAAGCAAGAGTACTCAAGCCAAGCCTTGAGTTCAAGTTCCAATACTGGCACACACACACACACATGCCTGCATGCGTGTACACACACACACACACACACACACATACACACACATACAATATAGTTGACTGATTGACCGACACGGACTAAGGTATAGTATCAGTCTAGGTTCCCATCAGAATGGATACAAATATGTGGTATATCTACATATTTATTATATCTATATTATTCAACCATAAAGAACAATGAACTCCTGTCATTTTGAGGAAAATGCACTGAGCTATATTATGTTAAGTGAAATATCCAGACATAGAAGGACCAGATACATGTTCTCTAACATATGTGGAGTCTAAAAATAAGCAAACTAAAAATACAATACTGATTTCTGCAGTATATTAATTAGGGTAGGTGGAAATGGCTGGATTTGATGTGCACACTGTATAAATGCTTTGGAAATTTTTTTTTTAGGTCCGATCGTGGGGCCTGAACTCTGGGCCTGGGCGCTGTCCCTCAGCTTTTCAGCTCAAGGCTAGCGCTCTACCACTTGAGTCACAGCACCACTTCCGGCTTTTTTCTTTTTGCTTATGTGGTACTGAGGAATCAAACCCAGGACCTCATGCATGCAAGGCAAGCACTCTACCGCTGAGCCACCTTCCAGCCTCTGCGTTGGAAATTTTAAATGAAACAATAACCCCTTTATATAATACCTTAGTAATAACAATAAAATTATATTTTAAGAAAGATTAAAATTTGTTTTCTAAACAAGAAAAAATAATATGTACAATTAATACAGGCTAACAATGAAAGTAATTTTGAAATCCACTTTTTAAAAGGCAGCCTTGAGGTTGACTCGGTAGGAAGGATTTCTTACAAATGTGTTGGCAGACAGTGACAGTGTTAACCACAGTGTCGGCTCAGCACCATTTGCTGAAGGATCCATGTTGATACATCTCCCTAACCTGAGCTGGTATTAGGTTGTGGCCCACCTTCCATGGACACCACAGGACAGAAAGCAGCACAAGATAGAGGGGAAACAAAAGGCCCTAAGCTCCTGCTATGGCCTTCCCTAAACAACCATCACTGTCTCCTAAACGTTAGGACATTTCTGACTACTCTGAGATGTATACAGGTGTGGAGCTCA
Source organism: Dipodomys ordii (assembly GCF_000151885.1). Lineage (NCBI taxonomy): Eukaryota > Metazoa > Chordata > Mammalia > Rodentia > Heteromyidae > Dipodomys > Dipodomys ordii. The sequence continues at coordinate 579,332 of NW_012267502.1, read as the reverse complement.
GCAGTCTGAAAGCACACAGAGCTGCATCTGGAAAGAGAAGCCCAGGTGAGGGGCTATTCAAAACTAATGCTGTGAGTTTCCACCATGACCTTGTGCCAGCCACACTCATACATGGTGGCAATACAGCCACTGGGACACACAAGAATGGAATAAGATCTTAACTGGGCTGGGAGCAGGTGGCTCACGCAGGTATATCTCAGGAGGCTGAGATCTTAGGATTGCAGTTCAAAGCCAGCCCGGACAGGAAAGTCTGTAAGACTCTTATCTCCAAATTAACCACCAGAAAATGGGAAGTGGTACTGTGGCTCAAAGTGGTAGAGTGCTAGCTTTGAATTGAAGAGCTCAGGGATAGTGCCCAGGCCCAAAGTTCAAGCCCTACAACTGACCAAAAGAAAAAAGATCCTAACTGGCAACTTCACTCCAAATCTACAAAGCACCTACCTATATGAAACCACATAAATGGGACTGAGCCTAGGTCACATTTACAGTGTTTACACTAAGAACTTCTGCCAGGCAAAGCCCTACCAATGTGATCAGGGCACACAGTTCAGAAGGTGGGAGGCACCGAGAGGAGGGACTGAATCTTCTTCTCCCTGCTCATGGCAAGCTCGGTACCCAACCCAGCCCCAGAGGAGGATGTAAGAAGAGGTCCAGGTTAGACACTGTCACCATGCAAGGGGCAATGTCAAGGCTAAGATGTAAGACAGGAATACAAAACAAACTTGAAGCTGCAATGATAAGACCAGACTTACGTCCCCTGGATTCAAATTAATTGTATGAATAAACAAAAATATCCATGAGCAAGATGATGATGGATTTGCTGGGTGCTTTTTTTGGTTTATTCAGACAAAAAAAGGATCCTCTTCCTTAAGAACTGAAGAGATAAAGGCAGGACTGGGATTTGCCTCCAGGCCACTAGCGCCAGAGAAGGTTCCAGGCAGGAGGGAAGCCTGACCTATGGAAGTAACATGGGTGTCATCTTGGCATACCTATACGTCTTATTCATAGACACAGCACAGTGAATATCTATCCATCAATCAAAGCAGGGAATAGGCAGGGAATAGAATACAGGGGGTGATACAATAATGAAATCCCCCCATAGAACTAATATAAGCCAATGAAAGGCAAAAAGGGTGAAAATGGAGGGGAAGGGAAGGAGCAGGCTGACTAAACTTCTGGATACCAAGATAGGGCTGAATAAATGCAAAGTTAAGGGGCATTCTGGGAACAAGAGGCTCCCCACCGCTGCAGGTCTGCATGGCTCTTGGGGAGTGGGGCTCAAAACACACCTCATGCTGCTTCTGAGAGATGTTGAGTGCATTCACCGCAAAAATGGCCTCCCGGGCGCCCACATACAGAGTGTCCTTGTGCTCACTCAGAAGCAAGACCGAGTAGTTGAAGACGCCTGGCTCGTGAAACCACACCAAATCTACCTCTGTGGGAAGCAAAGGGAACCATCAGATCCAGGAAAGGGGGTCAGAGGCAAGGAATTGTTAAGCTTACTCAGATCTAATAGCCCCATTCAGTTACAGCAAGCATGATGATGTGCAGGCCTGTGAGGACGGAGCATGTAGGCTTTATCTGCTCATGCGGCCTCCAGAGCACACTGCAATGCTGCCACCAAGTGTATAAGAGAGGTAGAGCCAGGATCTGCAGCAGGTGTTTGACCCAAAGTTGTACAGCTGACTCCCTTTCTTGTCTCTAAGTCCTGCCAAGTTCCAAGAGCCCTACTGAGTGGCCTCCCATAGGATCCCTAGCCAGACACCTTCACCTGTGCATCCTCCCCATCTATGTGTCTCTAATCATCCACAGATTAGGTCTAAACATTAGATTAGGTCTAAATCCTGAATGTAACAATTCAGGATTTTTTTCTGAAACAGGTGAACACCAACTTTCATTCCTATGATGTAAAATACCTGTTTAAGGAACATTCTGCCTAAGAGCTAAGACTACAGCTATGAGCTATCACCTTTAGGTAAGCATTGTTTTTTAAAGAATCTGTCTTATCTTTCTTGCTTTCCTGTCATCAGTCTGAGAGCTTGTATCTTGGCTTCTACATAAGGCCAGGCATCTACTTGATTGAACAGTCAAGGGGGTCAGGAAGTGTCGTGAGCTCCTGAAAGCATGTCACTTCCCTCACATTCTGATCTCTCTGCCTTCAATGCCACTTAAGGCCTGTGTCACACTCATTCTGGAATCCAGACCCTGAATGTCTGCTCTTCAAATACATGACTAATTTCCATGGAGCTGATGTCTTGATGTAGCTCAATGGTTCATTATATAGTTGTTCTCAAACTATGAGGCCTTAAGAGCATAAATAACACTTGAATGATTTCCCTGAGTATCTATCACAGTGCCTAGCACAGATGTCCAAGAACCTATCAAAATGCAAACCAACACCAAACAGGAAGAGCCAGGTGCTAATTAGAACCAGGTGCTCTAATTTTCCAAAGCAGAGGGGCCAAGACACAGGTCCTGGGAAAGGAACTAATCATAGCTGAGACCAGCAAGCAAGAAACACTCATTCCCAAGCTGTATTCATCTCATGCTTCTACCCAAGTGTGTGGAGCAGGCACTTGCTTGTGCCAGGCAGAGCCTTGGCCATTACGGAGTACTAGGAAGGAAGTGTCCTTAAGTGATCTCCAATTCAGATATCAATGGGAATCTCATGGACCATTTCTCAGTCATCAAAGCATCACACTAAACAGTTGCATGCACTCTCAATGGTCACACAAAGACATCAACAGGTCAAGTGCTGGGTGCCCAGTATCCACCCTAGTGTCCCAGCTGGTCCATTCCCCTCCCATACTACAATCACCTGTGCAAATTTAGCTCTCACCTCCCAGCTCCCAGGTGATGCGGGGTCTGGGTGCAAATGATACTACTGTCCCGCATGCCACCATCAGGGCTATGAGAAGCCCCCTGATGGGGCCATTCATCCTCATAGGGTTGGAACCTTGTGTGACTGCCCTTCAGCAAAGTAGGCTCATGGGCAGCAGGAGGCTACCGTGTGTGTCAGTTCAGAGGCACAGGGTCAGCAGATCTGCTCAGAGCTGGAAGCAGTTGGGTCCACAAGAACCCAAATATCCTCGTCCAGGTGAGAAGTTGCCACTCTATCCTCCTGGGAATCAGAGGCCAGTGGTGCTTCCTTATGGCCTATAGAGGAAGAAGGAAAAGCCAGGTCATGCTTTGGGAGCTGAGGCTACCCGCTGTTCCTGCTCCTCGGTGGGCCCTCAGCTCTCCTCCACCACCTCTCTCAATCCATCCTCCTCAATCCATCTGCTGACAACTAGTAGGCATCAGAGAGAGGCTCCTGGGAATAGCCACATGCAGACAGAGGGCATTTCCAGAGCCACAGGAACTCATTGCCACACTTTCACCCCTCCCCGACCCCCTGCCAGCCAACCCACATCATGGGCCATACTCATAGGAGTACCTGGTGCAGACTGCAGGGATGCTAGGCAGACAGGAACAGCTGGCCAAGGACCAGATTCCTTCCTATGATGGCTATGTGCTGCTGGTAGACAGATGCATGCAAAGAGCACAGAGTCTGGGTTTGTTTCCTTCAGAGATCCTGGCTCCCCATTCCTGTAAGGCCAAACAAAACAAATGGCCAGTGAGACCAAAAGGCCAGAGAGTTTAAGTGCATATGCATGCACATAAATGTACACAATCCATACAAACATGCATATGTGTGTGCTATACATACAAATGTTAGTTATGCATCCACATGGCATTCACACACATGCAAAGCCATACCATGCAGGAGTGGCTGACCTCATGTAGGGAACACAGCTGGCATGGGTGGTATCTGCTCATCTTTAACTTGTCTCAGAAACAGAGGTGCTCAACTCTGATTACTGAACACCACCTAGCCCCTGATATTCATTTCAAGAAAAGATCTGTGCGATTGAGAAATGTAGTAGGCTAAAGAAATGAGGCATGGGGGATCCTGGGGAATTCTCCTGATCCAGGGGCTGTTCTCATACTGAGCATCCAAACTGTTGACCAAGTGGCTCAGAGGCAGTAAGACTGCTCTCAGGCAACACACCAGGTTACAGACTTGGCTATTCACACAACACACAACATGGCAGAGTCTCAGTCCCTCAAGACCCCTGACCTCTGCAAGGGGGCAATGGCCTTTGAAGTAGTTTAGGGGAGGGCAAGAAGCCCTCAAAGTCTGTCTCCATGTGGATCCAACATGCTACCATCCAACAAAGCAAGGTCAAGGGAGACATTTGTAAAACAACATCTGAACTCAGCCTTTTTTGTGAATATCTAGCAGACTAGAACAAAGAGGGAGAACCGACAGACATGGTGCCAGTCTGAGCTACAAGGAGAGTCGGCCCAGGTTATGGGTACATGTGTGGGCATTATCTCTAACACGTTCCAACTCTGCCACAATATAATTCAGGAAGTTCCTTAAAATCCATTGGCAGGCATTCCCTGACATACCTAAGACAGACAATGGGCCTCAAGGCAAGGCACGGTAAGGTAACAAGGGACAGGGAGATAGCACTGTCACCATTACAATTGCCAGTGTCCACCCGCCTGTGAACCCATGGACCAAGCATGCCACACATGAGGAATGCGACACTGCAAAATATGGGAACAGTGTGCACTTTGCAAGCAGATTGAAAGGCAACAACGGTAACTCCTCTCCAGATAGTCTTGCGAACATGTACAGGAAACTTGAGGTATCAGATATTAAAAGAAGCCCTGGAGATAGAGGAAGCCCAGAGGTGCTGGGGACTCTGATGGCTCAATCAAGAGCTTTGCTCCAGCCTAGGTCACTCTGTGACTGCCCTGAGCCAGTAACTCCCAACCAAGTACTTTTCTGCCAGCCTCTCCACAGATGACTGTTAACAGTAGTGTGGGTTCTTCATTTGGGCCCCTTTGTTTCTACGGACTGTGTGAAAGTTACAGACCTCCTAAACCTCTGGGTTCTGACATCCTGCATCTTATTTTTGTCACAATTCTAGCTTTCCTCTGAACCTTTCCCAGTTAGTTGAGCTAAAATTTGCAACAGTATATATTTTAGGTTATAGAGTACCAGTCAGCTAGAGCAAACATTTTAGGCTTCTTTGAAGCAAGAACATTGAAAGGGGTAACATTGATCAAGACACATTGTACTCATAAAGTGTTTTGCACAACTACTTAAAAATAATAAAAGTGGGCTGGGAAGGTAGCTCAGCGGTAGAGCGCTTGCCTTGCATGCCAGAGGCCCTGGGTTCGATTCCTCAGCACCACATAAGCAAAAAGAAAAAAGCCGGAAGTGGCACTCAACCACTTAAGCAAAAAGAAAAAAGCCGGAAGTGGCATTCAACCACTTAAGCCATGGTTCTACTTCCAGCTTTTGGGGTGGTTTTATTGGAGATAAGAGTCTCGTGAACTTTTCAGCCTGGGCTAGTTTTGAACTGTGATCCTCAAAGCAGCTTCCTGAGTAGCTAGGAGTACAAGTGTAAGCCACTGGGACCTGGCTAATAAAAACAATTTTTTTAAATAATAAAGCACTTTAGCCAGGCGCTGGTAGCTCATGTCTATAATCCTAGCTACTCAGGAGGCTGAGATCTTAGGATTGTAGTTTGAAGCCAGCCTGGGCAGGAAAGTCCATGTAATTCTTATTTCCAATAAATTACAAGCAAACAAACAAATAAACAAAAAAGCCAGAAGTGGGGCTGTGGTTCAGTTGGTTGAGTGCCAGCCTTGAGCAAAAGAAGCTCAGGGACAGCACTCAGGCCTAGAGTTCAGGCCCCAGGACCAGCCAAAAATAAATAAATAAGCACTTTAAGCGCTCTTTGTTTTCCTTATAACTGGAGAAGAGGTCGCATTATGTGGCGGCTGCCGAGGATGGAGTGAGCCCTGAGGCCAGCCTGCCCCTGCTTCACGCTGCTGACTGAACCCACGTGACCTCGAGCAGGCCAGCCCCCTCCCCCTCCCATAACACTCTTCCTCAGCACCTCTCTTCCCTCAGTTAATCCTCCACCTCAATTTCTCTTTCAGCACCTTCAGTCCCACAGCTTTCCCCTTGGAGAAAGGATATGATAGCCATGTCCATGGAGAAAGGATATGATAGCCATGTCCATCTCTAAAGATGGTGCTGCACAAATGAGCTGTGTAAGGCACATGCATGTACTACAGAAGACTTGCATAGAACACATGCAACTTAGGGAAAGGCTGAACAGTGCCCAACATCCAAGGCGAAGGGGATTCTTAGGCCTGACCCACTCTCCTTTCTGGATTTAACTCTGTGGTTTATGCTGTTTCTCTTCCTAAACTCATGATTGCTTCATGAGCTTTCAGTACCTCCCTCAATACAGTGAGTCTAAAAACAAAACAAATAAAAACAATGCCCCTAGGTTTCACATTGTCCAGAGCCTTCCAATTTCCCTTTGATTCTACTGGCCTGTGCTAGACTGACCTGCGCCTTCTCCTCCACAAGTGTTATGAGTAAGCACCCTGACTGTCACCAGCATCCCTGACAATTTGCCTCTCCTTACCCAGCATCCAGAAAGCCAGTTACTATGAGCATTTAGTACCACCAAGCTACCCATGCCTGAGACACTGGGATGGCAAGGGTCAAAACATCCACTGTGATTGGGTGGAGAGCTTATGCTAGTTCTCCTCCATCCCCTTCCCTAGGTGTCCTGACCTGTCCTGATCCCACATGTCTTCCCCTGGTCCCAACCCCACATTTCCTTCAGATCCCTCATGCCATATCCTGCCCCTTTGTGTGTGGGCTCCATCGGGCTTCAGCTAACTTATTAGGTAATGAGCATGACTCTCTAAGAGCACCCGTGATCCTTCCGTGTCACCCTTCTTAAAGGGCAGATGACATCACACTATCATGTACCTCTAACTTTCGTATATCTCTCAAGGCTTGTCGAAGATCGGCCTAGTCTCTAATCTAGTGTCCCTGAAGGTTGATCTACAATTTACCAGGGATGTGCTTTTCCATCCTTCTTGTGCAGTTCTGAGACCAAGCAGTAGCCTAGTTAGTCCCAGCCCCCAAGTATTGAGATCAAGGAACTGCCAGCTTGCCCAGGTTCTGCATGGGCCTTGTAATGAACAGCTAGGTCTAAGAGCCACCCTGGACCCCAAAGACCACTGCCTTCCCTCCAGTGTACACTCCCACCCTCCACCCAGAAAATTTGTCAAAATCCCAGCTACCCGTGGCTCAGTTCCCAAACCAGAGCCGTCACAGACCTGACAAAAGGTCTTTTCCTCTTGAAAAATGAGCCTCCAGCCAGCTGGCCTTCACGTACTGTCTTAGAGAAAAATCTAAGAAGGAAGGAGATTAACAAGAACCTTTAGGAAAGATGACCAAGGGACCAATAGCCTTTTAGAAGCGCCAGGCCAGCCTCCCTGATTTCTGAAAGCCTGAGTCACCTTAGCCTTGTATCCCAAGGACATATACAACAACTTCCTTAGAGCCAGAGGCTCTAATTTTCTCCCCCAAAGATACTCAGGTCCTTTATATCCTGTGAGGCTCGTTTCCTGAATGTAACAAAGGGGGAGAAAGACCATGCTATTCCATCCCGGCATTAGCCCTTCCTGCAGGCTGGGGTCCTCCTGCCCTGCCTTCTCCACACTCACCAGATTCTCCAACTGTATAGTTGACAGGAAAGCCATCAGGCAATGGCACAGAGGGGACATATAAAGCCCCCCCCCCAAATCACAAAAAAAAAAATACTGCTTAGCAAAATGCTTTCATCATTAGCAAGTCCTTAGACTTAAAGGCTAGTTTGACCACAGGTGATAACCAAGACCTAGTGGGTCCAAGACCTAGGGACCCAAGCCAAGCAGGGAGTCTGCCTTGGGATCTCCTCTCTAGGACATGAAACGTTGATGAGAGGACTCACCTGTTCCAACAAATGCTCTGTGAAAGCCTGCTTCACCTCACTTCTGGCAGGAGAAAGGACATTCATGGTCAAGACTGTAAATTCCCCAAATTCCCCTACTTCTGACTGCCAACCCAACTCCCACTGCTTTTTATACATTAAATTTCTGTCCCCTCTCAATTCACAAACCCCTGCTGCCCGCCAGAGACCTGGAAACTGCACTTTAGACCTCAGGATTTGGTAAGCAGCTTCAATGTGACTGGTTTGTTGGGGTTTTTTTGGTTGTTGTTGTTGTTGTTTATTTGTTTTTGCCAGCTCTGGGGCTTGAGCTCAGGGCCTGGGCTCTGTCCCTGAGCCTCTCTGTGCTCAAGGCTAGCATTCTATCACTTGAGCCAAAGCACCACTTCTGGCTTTTTCTGAGTAGTTTATTGGGGATAAGAGTCTCACAGACTCTCGTGCCCAGGCTGGCTTCAAACCTGGATCCTCAGATCTCAGCTTCCTGAGTAGCTAGGATTACAGGCGTGAGCCTCCTGCTCCCGGCATCACTGCTTTTATTTTGTATTTTGTTTGGTTTGGTTTTGTTGGTGAGGGTTCCTTTATGTTGCCCAGAATCGCCTCAAACTTCCAAGTCCAGGTGATTTCTCCTAACGCAGCTTTCTGTGAAGTTGGGACAACAAGCACACAAAATGGGACCAAACTCACCCGCATACCATTAATAGCTCACCATATGGCTATGGATGAGGGACCAACATCAACAAGACGTTAAAAATGAAACCTGACAATGTGACAACCTCTCACCTAGTCGAGATGAGAGTGAGCAATGCTGCGGCCACACCTCTCCCTGGAAGTGTTAAGTCTTTCCCCAGAAGAGAGTACTAGATCCCTTTGCTCCTGAGGCGGCAGTATCTCTGCAACAGTTGCCATATATCGGCCTGCTTTCCCACCAGTTTCTAGTTTCCAAAAAGCCAGATGACGGTCTAGCAAAATATCACAAACTCAAAATCAGATTCAAGGCGCATGCACTGCAATCTTATGAACTACAAGTAGTCCCCTGATTCATCCATGCTCCTCATGCTCCCTGCCCACCACAAAGGTGGTCTTTCTTCTCAACTTCAGGTTAAAGAGTCATGAGAGGTAGGAGACAAATTAAAATACTATGCCACATTATAGCCTAGAGAGATACCGGCGTCCAAAGCTGCACTGCTGCAGATGCTGAGAGAGGGTGGCTGGGAGGAGAGGTGACACCCAGACAGAAGTCTCATTAGAAATACATGTGCAGCCCTGAGACAGCAGAAAGGGCTCAACGGTGAACTCTGCTGAGCTCACTATGTCAAATGGAGTCATGAATCACGCACTGATGTAATCAGGGTAATCCCAGTCCAACATGCATCTAACAAGACATACTCCACCTATGTCTCTCAACCACTAACCAGAACCTACCTGTCTTGGCAACCCAGATCCCTCACGATAGTACTTGACTTGGAATTCTGCGGGATGAAGTTGTACCAGTGGCCTGCTGGCCTATGGTAAGCACTGTCTCTCCAGTAGGCTGACAATACCACAGTGGATGTGCACTTCCTCTTCTTCCTGACTTTTGCATCATCTTCCTGGTGGTTCATAATGAGTCACTGTCATTGGATAATAGCACACTCATATCTCAGGCCCTACCCCATCCTTAGGGCCACCTGGTCATTGCTCTGTCTCCTTCAGGCTATGAAGGAGATTGACTTACTGGTGAGGGTGTGATAGAAATGATGTGGACCAAAGCCGAGTTATTTTTTTTGTCAAATCAAGACCAGTCTTAGAACTCATAAGCACCTAATCTAGTGAAAACAGCCAGGAGGCAATGGATAGAGACATGGACCCTGCTCAAATTCACAGTGGCTCAGACAAATCTCCACCCCTCTACCACCAAGACGGTACTTTCCCTCACTGGGTGTATGCCCAGGTGCCCTCCAGAGGAAAAGATACCAGAGGGGCAGTATAAAAATCTCATAAGCTGATAAGGGACAGTATCTGTAGATTCAACCAACTGGAGATGGGTAATATTTTTAATTGGCTCTGTACTGAACATTAATAGACTTTTTGTCTGTCTTTGTTCCTTATATAATACAGTCAAACAACTACTCCCATAGGAATTACACTCTACCTATTATCATGAGTCAGGCAGAAATGACATAATATGAGAAGATGTACACAAAGCATAAGGACATTTTCTATAAGACACTTTATAGACATCCATGAAATTTGGATCTGCGGATGTTCTGGAGCCAATGTGCAGATATGTAACAAAGAACACTTGTGACGGACCAGCTCGGCCAGAGCACTGGAACTGACGGGACAGGGATCTTGGGATAGGTGGACAAGGAGTCGGCGAAGTGACAAACAGACACAGACTCAAAAGAGTTGCATCTGAGTGTATTTTTATTGAGGAGAATTAACATTTTTATACAGTGTGTGATTGTGACATAGATTCTTTGTTTATTTAAGCACATAATCAATTTTTTAAAAAGCAAAGCATTGATGAATTACATGAAAATTGATGGCTAGATTTTAGCCATTCTAACTGGGGTGAGGTGGAATCTCAATGTTGTTTTGATTTGCATTTCTTTTATGGCTAGGGAGGTTAAGCATTTCTTCATGTGTTTATTGGCCATCCTTTCTTCTTCAGAGAAGTTTCTTTTTAAGGCTTTTTCCCACTTATTTATTGGGCAGTTGTTTCTTTGAGGATTTGTTGTTGGGGGATTTAATTTTTTGAGTTCCAAGTATATTTTAGATATGAGACCCTTGTCTGTTGTATGGCTAATGAAGATCTTCTCTCAATCCGTAGACTTTCTATTGATCTTGCTAGCTATGTCCTTTGCCATGCAGAAGCTCTGCAATTTCATGCAATCCCATTTGTCCAGCCTTTCTTTGATTTGTTGTGTTTCTGGATCTCTATTAAGAAAATTTCAGCCTGTGCCAAGGAGACCTAAGGTTTCTCCTATTCCATCTTGTAATGTTTTCAGGGTGTCTGCTTTGACTCCGAGGTCTTTGATCCATTTGGAGTTGATTCTGGTGCAGGGTGATATATAAGGATCTAGCTTTAGTTTTCTACAAGTATTTAACCAATTTTGCCAACACCATTTACTGAAGAGGCTGTCTTTCTTCCATTTCTGGTTTTTTTTTTTTTTAGCTCCCTTATCGAAGATTAGATGGCTATAGGTCTGTAGGTTCATTTCTGGGTTTTCAATTCTATTCCATTAGTCCTGAGATCTGTTCTTGTGCCAGTACCAAGCTGTTTTGATTACTATGGCTTTATAGTAGAGTTTGACAACAGATGCTGGAGGGGATGTGGACAGAAGGGAACCTTACTGCATTGTTGGTGGGAGTGCAAACTTGTTCAACCACTTTGGAAAGCAGTATGAAGGTTCTTCAAAAGACTCCACATAGAACTCCCCTATGACCCAGCAATCCCACTTTTGGGCATTTACCCAAATGTTCACAAACAAGACCACACTAAAGCTACCAGCATGACTATGTTTATTGCAGCACTATTTACTATAGCTAAGATATGGAACCAACCCAGATGCCCCTCAGTAGATGAATGGATCAAGAAAATGTGGTATATATACACAATGGAATTCTATGCCTCCATCAGAAAGAATGGTATTGCCCCATTTGTTAGGAAATGGAAAGACTTGGAAAAAATTATATTAAGTGAAGTAAGCCAGCCCAAAGAAACATAGGTCCCATGGTTTCCCTTATTTGCAATATCTAGTATATGTCTGAGTAAAGCAGAAAAGGTCAGATAAGGTGATGTTAGGGAAATGAACCCTAAGATATGAATTCAAATGATTTTTTCTTTCTTGTGATTGTTTCTAACACATTTATAAGATTATTTCTTTGTTGCTTTGTATGTCCCTCCCCCACAGTATAACCCCTGCTTTCACTGTATTTGATGTTGTTATAATTTGTGGAGGGGAAGGAGAAAAACAAATCGTTTAAATAGGGATACAGGTAGACCCATTGCAACAATGAGATATACAAGTCGTTATGTCGAAAACGAACTTTACAACTTTGGTGCGGGGAGGGGGGGGAGGGGGGAGAGGAGAGGACTGGGTGGGGGATGGGGGGGAGGATGGGAAGGGATGGGAAGGGGAAACAAAGGAGGAGGCTACAATGCTTGATAAGAAATGTACTCATTATCTTGCCCATGTAATTGTAACCCCTCTGTACGATATTTTCACAATAAAAAAAAAAAGAAAATTGATGACTATCCTACCAACTGTTTAAGCTAAGTGGTGCAAAACAAGTCTAGCATATTGTTTAATAGAATGTGTCATCTATTCAGCCTTTTTATGTTTAATAATAAACCTAAGACAGGGCTGTACTTATATTGTACTCTTTTTATTTCTTCCATATATTTTCAAGTCCCTTTGAAACCATCCTAAAAACCACTTTCAGGTTAAGTCAGGCATTCTTCATTTCCTGTGATTTTAATCCCAATATTCGTACACATAAATTTCTAGTTGTTGTTTTAAACTATCTTATTGCTGTTTAAATAATAAACACCATAATAATCTAGATCTACCTAATCTTTGTACAAAATCTAATGAGTTTCAAAATACTCTTTTTCCTTTTATGTTTATCCAACTATTTTCATTTTTATAAGCTCCTGTATAAGGAAATGGTTCATCGGTTGGTTCAGGAAATGTGATGTTACTAACTTTATAGTTTGTGTGAAACCACCATCTCCTCCCTATAACGTAAGCTGGACTAAACTAAATCATAACTCTGATCCTTTTATAATCAGAGGTCCTTTTTTTTTAGAACTCTCTGAACTACTGGGATAACTCTTTCTTAGTTTAATTCATTGATTCTGTCTGTTGTGACATATCTGTAAATTTTAAGTGTCTATATTTACTATGCGTGAGCTGCAAAACTGCTTGTGAAGATGTAGGAGTTTCTGGAGGCAACGTCACATCAGATGATAGATTGATTGGGGCATTGCCCACATTTAATCTTTGGTCCTAGTCTTTATTATTTAGAGAAGCCATCTCTGTTAGACTGGAAAGATACAACATGCTCTGTTCACAGATCAATAGAAAAATAGCCAAAATGAGAATAAAAGCAACGAATGTACAGCCAAGAAGAATATAGTAAGAATAAAGGTAGAGGCTATAAAGGTGCAGCCAAGTGTGTGGGAAGTCTTGAACCAACACCCCCTTCCTGCAGGCATGCTTCCTTGAAGCTCTTTGTCTAAGGCGATCTCTCACGCAGACTCCGCAGGAGGTGGCGTGGCAAACACTCCCATTTTTAATGTACTGGTCAGTAGTCAGCTAGTGCCTCTCTCAGACCCTGCTCTCTAGGTCCCTCTAGGCCCCTCTGTTCACTCACAGGCTCGCAGAACCCATCCCAGAAGTCCTGAGACCCTAGCACCATGGGAAGGGATGAGAAAGAGATGGTCACAGGCCTCTCACGGTCCCTGCCTGGGATACTGGCCCCAGAGTAGTACGCCCAAGAGCAGAGTACTGGCCAGCAGACCACCCAACATGGCAGCCCTAGATGACCCTACCACAACCATAAGCCACTTTGCAGCCTCTCCAGTGAGGAAACCACAGCAAGAGCTTTCTCAGGTTGGGAAGAATAATTCAGGCTACCAGTGACAGGGACATCCATAGCAACATTTGGGAGGAAACAACCAGTCATCTTCTTACAAGGACCCTTCTAGAATGGCATGTAGTGGCAGTATGGAATGTAGATCCACCACAGGGAGATGGCTCTTGTGTATCCTGGAAATCCAGGAAGCAAGCTTTTCCAAATTAGTACCCATTGCTCGTTAGGCTCTTCAAGAGTGTGCATTGATGCTTTTTTAGTTTTTTGCTCACTTAAAAAAAAAAGGATTAAAAGAAAAATAGCCCAACCATACACTAACATGCATGGGGTGACCAGTGACGTGCTCAGATTGGAGTGCCAGTTTTTGCCCTGTGTCAAGCTATGGTGTGAAAATTTACATCATAAAACCTTACTGAAACCTCCAGCCATAAAACCTGCACCCAAGTTACCACCAAAGTGTTTTCTTTGCCTTGATCTTGTAAGGAAGTCAGGCTGACGGGAAGGACAGCAAAACACAGGGGAAAGAGAGAACTAACTGGTAACAGAAAGTTCTAGAAGCATTCCAGCCACCAGGGCAGGGTGGAAGGGAAGGTTGATCACAAAATGTCAGAACCAGAGAAGGAGAAGGTTGTAATAATATGGACCCAACTGGCCGGTGTGAATGAGAAAAACCTGTCAGGGCCTGCTCTAATCCCACCACACCACAGTCCTACCATACTTAGACACACCTTCTCCCCTGGCCTCCACATCACCCCAACCACCTTATATCACTGCTCCTCCTAATCTCTTCTTTAATCCTCTAAAGTGCACTGACTGCTACTCACACCTGCATGGTTTATCATGCTCCCCACCACCAGAGGCATTACAGGCACCCCAGTTCTCATTAGGAGACAATTGGTATACAGGGACTGTTGTCTGGCATCCAGGAAAAATAGGCAACAGCTTCCCAGGCAGAAAAGAAAACCAGGAAAGCTCTTGGCCCCTCAGGTAGGACAGAAACTGGCCTCTGTTACAAGGAAGCCTGAGGAAACAAAAGCCACAGGGCTCAGTTACTGGACATGGGGTTTCAGGAACCTTTTTCACTAGTATCCTTTGAGCCAATTACATTTTTCAACAATAGCAGCCCCTGCCCAGTGCTATCTCTTTTGTTGGTTATACATCCCCAGTAGGGTGTTCCTACTTCCCTACTTCCACCTCCATCCATCATTCAGACCAGGATCTTACCCTCAAACCCCAGTGTGAACTTGGATTCGTCTTTGAGGTTTTTCCAGTCACCTGCACACTTTTGCTGCTCTGCTCTGACAAGTTCTTTCTGTTACTCCCCTCCAGAAGTCAATGACCGCAGCACCTGAGTTGGTACACTCAGCTCATCTGTACCAGCTGCAACCAGGGCCACTCAGTTTTTGTCTCTAGGGCAGAGAGCTCACATTCCAAGTCAACCGACTTTAATAATATTATTAAAATTTGTCATCATGAAATAATAAGAGTTATCTACTGTTTTTATTAGCCTTTCACCCTTCTACAAGTAACCACTTAAAAACCAATTTTCATGGGTAAGCACAATGGCTCAGGCCTGTTATTTCAGTACTCAGTAGGCTACGATCTATCTGGAGGATCATAGTTTAAGATCATCCTCAGAGAAAACATTAAAAGACCCTATCGTAACAAATTAGCCTGGTGTAATGCCTGTCGTCCCATTTATGAATGAATCCAGCTTGGGTAAAAATGCAAGATGAGCCAGGCACCGGTGGCTCACATCTGTAATCCTATCTACACAGCAGGATAAGATCTGAGAGTCACAGTTCACACCCAACCTGGGCAGGAAAATCCATGAGATTTTTATCTTCAATTAACCAGAAAAAAGCCAGAAGGGGAGTTGTAGCTCAAATGGCAGAGCACGCCTTGATCAGAAAAGCTGAGGGACAGCTCTCAGGCTCTGAGTTCATGCCTCACTACTCTCTCTCTCTCTCTCTCTCTCTCTCTCTCTCTCACACACACACACACACACAGACATTATCTGAAAAAAAAACTAAAGTAAAAACACCTTAGAGTCATGACTCAAGTGGTAGAGTGTCTACCTAACAAGCAAAGGCCCTGTACAATGGTGATTTTACTCTTTCTACAATGACTTAGCTCCCCAAAGAAACTAATGAGAGACAGTTGCTATTCGTTGAGAATCTAAGGAAATCCAGGTCTATGATATGATTTTCAAGGCATCTCCAGCCTCATCTTGACTCTCCTATACTGTTCTACAAGGTAGTATCTTACCTCAAGCACCAGTCCTGACTCTTGCAGAACACCTTACTGTGGAATCATGCCCTGATAGATCTACGTGTACATTCCAAATCAGAGAGAGGAAAAGACTTGCAAAGAGTAGGGAAAACAAGGAGGGTCATCAACAAGGCCTGTGGAAGATGAGGCAGCCATGAAGGCCTGTGTGCCCATCTGAAGAGCAGGTGAGTTTTCCTAAATACCCACATGGGTGCTCTAAGGAGCTGCACAGTAGCCCCATTCAGCACTGCTAGCTACCTAGCAAAGTCACTACCCACTGTCACTTCCACAGGAGTAAACCTCAATTACTGGCTGCTCAAGACACCTGCACTCACTTCTGTGGTCACTTATATTCAGCCCTGGTTGTCAATGCAATTGCTCTTAGAAAATGTCAAGTCAGAAGGCTATCTCCAGACATCAGAGTAACTTCTACCTCTGGTCCAAGATGCTTTACAGACTGAAGCAGGGGATGGCTTAACTCTAGGAGTTCAAGTTTGGCTTGAGCAACATAGTAAGGTTCTGTCTATTATAAAAGAAAGAAACTATTATGTAATCAATCACAATAAAGAACTTGAAAAAAAAAGAAAGAAAAAAAACTTCCTCTAATCTTGGCTATAGTTATCATCTGGAGTATTCAAAATTTAAAAGTGATCCACTTGAGGCCTAGAAAGGAAAGGAAACAGAAAGGACTAGTACCAACAGCCATTACTTGGGCATGGGCACTGATCCCAGGACTGAGCCACAGCAGACCTATATATGCCTGATCAACACAGGTGAATAAAAGAAGACAGATTTCAGTCTCCTTTCTCTTGCAGTTCTTTACAAAGTGGCCCAGGGAAATCACTATGTCCACCAATGTCCTACAACAGCACCTGAATGCTAGGACATCTGAGCAGAGGTTCAGAGTTCAGGCCACACCCGAGTTTATCCCAGTCCCAAGCCTGACTAGGCACTGGAGTTCAGTGGTGGACAGGAGAAACTAAACACATTTACCATAGTTTCCAGTAAATAATTTCCAAGTGTGTATATGGAGACATGGAAGCAGGACTCAGAGATACCTGCATGTCATGTGCTCATCAGCATCTGTCTCAATATCCTGGTCTCAACCTGCCTTTATATGAGCCACCTGAGGCCCAAAAGCCTGGAAGGAACCATATAGCCATCAAACAGTGTAGCATCTCAGCATACATAGGGGACTTGCTAGTGGGGAAGAGACCCGAGCAGTCAGAGGCTGCTATGACTACTGTCTAGCTAGTGCAAATGTCATTACAGCTACCACCTCATTCTCTAGTCTTCTGGTTCCTGAGGAACATGTCTAGGGCATAATGGTGGTCTGGTCAGACATAGCTACCCCTCAGCACCCTCATGCATGTGGCTGTGCATGAGCTTATGTTTCTGAGATCACCATCTACCGTGATGCAGAGTATAGATCAGACAGAAGCCAGAGCCCCCCAAGGTTAAGTCCCAGGAGGGAGACACAAAGCCCTCATCCTACCACACACAAGCTGGAGCACAGCCCTGGTGGGAATGATCTTCATGGGGGATGCCAGCACAGCCAGATGGCTCTGCTCCACTCACACCACACTGGGTAGAGCTCCATGATGCACCTCAGCATGGATATACATAGCACAATGGTGCACTGGAGAGACCCCATTTTGTGGACAGCCACAAAACTCAAGGTAGGTTTGGATTGCTTCACAGAAGAGGATAGGACCAGACAGAGTACACGGAAGTGCCTACAGGGATGGGATCTTGTGGAGCAATGGGAAGGGAGAGCTGACATCATCTCAGAGTATTTCCACTTCAAGATTAGTCAGGGTAGTGGAGGAAATGCTACAGATCACCCAGATCTATCTAAGGACCATGAGCTTGTGGAACTAGTCCACCATAGACCAGCAAATGTGTTGGAAATGATGAAAGGCAGCAGTCAGGACCCACATCGGGCTAAGGTGTCAGAAACTTCTAAAAGGAAGGTCTATACCAGAATGATGTTGGTCACTCCTGGGAAAAGACTTACTTCTAGTCAGGATATATCAGGAACTCCACACTGACTGACATAGAGCCCTGAGGGTAGCAAAGAAAAATGTGAGCTGGGTGCTGGTGGCTCACACCTATAATCCTAGCTACTCAGGAGGCTGAGATCTGATGATCACAGTTTGAAGCCAGCCTGGGCAGAAAAGTCCTTGTGAGACTCTTATCTCCAATTAATCTCTCAAAAACTGGAAGTGGTACTGTGGCTTAAAGTGGTAGAGTGCCAGCCTTGAGCAAAAATGGCTCAGGGACAGCACCCAGGCCCTGAGTTCAAGCCCCATGACTGACAAAAGAAGAGGGAAGAAAAGAAAGAAAAAGAAAAATGTGTGTGTGTATGTGTGTGTGTGCACGCACAAACGTGTGTTGTCAAAAAGTGATGAAAATGTGGAGCGCTCAGGGGTAGCAGCTGGACGTGAGTCTGACTTGAGGCCCACATATTGACAGATGAGACTTGGCCCTGGTAGCCCTCAGAGCTTCAGGTGGTCTTCTTCTGGGCAATACCAAAAGCATCTCAGAAAGCCATCTTCCTTGAGCTGGTTCTTACTTTAGCCTTTTCTGCTCTGAGTTCAAAATCTGGTCCCACCACTGACAGGAGAGGACTTGCTACCTCAGCACAGATGCAAATCTACTATGGCTGAAACACGTGCTGCCCACCAGCCATGATGCTGAGCCTCCTGGCGGCACAGATCAGGAAAAGATGCATAGGAGCCCCCCAGGGTACCTCTTGTGTTCTAGAGCAAGGGGCTGCGGTACCAGCCCTGTTGGCAGAGGACTGACACAGAGATAGCTGAGGTGGGAGGGGCCGAGCTGTGGTAGAGTCCTCTGGTCTGGGGTTGGGGGAGGGTAGAAAGTAATTTCAGCAGCAGCAGGTCTTGTGCCTAGACACTGGTGCCCAGATCTGAGCCACAGCAGGTCAAGATATGCTTATGTACGTAGATGAAGACAGACAGCCCTCAGTCTGCTTTCTCTTACAATTCTTTGCAAATCACTGTGTCCACCAGTGCCATGCCACCTTGAATACCCTGCACCTGAAACTGTTACTGGTAGGTGGTCATGGAGGTGAAGAGCCCAGATTCTTGGCATCTCCAACAAAGACTTGAAAGAAGACATACACAGGGCTGGGATGTAGCTCAGTGGCAAAGCGCTTGCCTAGCAAGTGCAACATCCTGGGTTCGATCCCCAGTACCAAAAAAGAAAAAGACCAAAAAAATACAGTTAAAAAAAAAAGAAAGAAGATACACATACAAAAGTAGTGAAACAAGGAGTTTAATAAAGAGAGAGAAGAAAAGTACACCATTAAGAGAAAAGGTGGTCTCCAGCTGAATACAATTTTCAGTTTCTCTGGATTGAGAGAGTGTGGGAGGAGTTCAAGGTAATGAGAGTGGGCTGATATTAGGAAAACAAGAGATTATAACTTGGCAGGTTTTTGGTAGGGATGTGTGCACGTACAAGGTTGCCATCCCATAATTGTATGTATGAGATACAATTCATATGTATGAAAAGTAGGAGTTTGTTGTACAAAGGTGGGACTATAGGCTTAAGGGGTTTCACTGTGCAGGTGCCTCAGTTTGGTTAGAACTAGCCTAGAGTTCTTCTAAACCAGGGAGAAGTTTTCACAGCAAACCACCCGAAAGGAGGAGAGATATGGGAGGTACTGGGGAGGAGTCAGGACTCAAGGGTGTCTCTAGAGCAGGACTAGGAGTATGTGGGGAGGGGTCAGTTTCAACATTGTTTCCCTATAGCTAACCTTCCTCAAAACCACTACCCCATAGAGAGCACTGTTCATGAGTGTTGAGTGTTCAGGCACTCAGCTTGGACTAAGGAAATGGTGCATCCAGACTACACCATTCTTACAGGCCCAGGAACTGTGACTTTGTGCTTGGCCTTGTGAATGCCACTGCACTGAACTCCTGGCCTGGACATGTTTGACTGCCTTGACCTTGTGCCAAGGTCTCCACTGCTGCCCACATTTCTATCCCTCAGGCAGTACCTCCAAGATACATACCCTGAATATTCTCCAGGCCTCAACTCCTTTCTATCCACCATGGCCACCATGGCCACTATACCCTGAAACTCCTGAGAAGCTCTCCGCCTATATACCAATGTGCCTGTGGTCCACCTGAGCTGTCCCTGGACCTGCAGCAGTGGCAGCATATGGGCACAATGGTGCCAAGCACCCCAGAGGTGACTTGTACACTGGGCTACCCAATGCAGTTTTGCACCAGGTTTTATACCTTGCTGCTTGGTAATGATGTGATTGACCCTGTCTCTCTAGTTGGCCAAGATGGTTCCTTAGAACCAAGATGAGGTCTTAGGGAGCAGCATTTGACTTCCAAGTGCAATTTAAAAAAAAAAACACACATACACAAACTCAGTGGCTTCAAGAAACACAAATGCTTTGTGTATCTCACAGTTGTGGAGGTCAGACCTTGGCAAAAGGTTGTTTAAAACCCCTGGGTTTTAGACATGTGCCTCCTGGAGGCTAGGGGAGGAGAATGCCTCCCCTTGCTTCTCCAGTCTATCTGCATTCCTTAGCACTTGGTCCCTTTGTCCATCTTCACAGCAAAGGGTGGGATCTGAATATGCCCCACCAGGTAGGACAACTGAGAGCTGGGACAAGTAACAGAAGACACAGCGTTTTCTCTGCACCTCCTTTCTGCCTAAAAACAAGGTATAAGCTTCTCTTTATAAAAGTGATAGATAGCAGTTAGACAAGAGCCATGAGGATATGCTGGGAGTCCTGTTCTCTCTCTTTCCCTCTTCCTCTCCACCCCTCCTCCTCCTCTATGCTGTAGGCCAAACTTATTTGGACTGAAAGGAGGGAGTGATGGGAACTTTTCTCTGGAATGTTGGCCGTCATAATGTTCTGCACCTGGTTCCAAGTGAAAAAACAAGTTCTTGTCTAATGAGCAGAGATATATTTTCCCATTAAAATGTTATTATAATCTCATTCTATTGTTAACTTTTCTCCCCTGGTGTTTTTCTTAGGTGGTCATGGGTGATCACCTGTACAGAGTGATTCCTGAGTTGTGGCATAATTCTTTTCATGTCGCCTGTCATTCACTCTCTGTAGGCTGGTCTTGTGATACTCCAATCCCCTCATCTCCAATGACAGCCTGTGCCAGGGCAGACATAATGGCTATTATCAATCTCTTTCTCATACAACCCACTTTCACCTCTGAAAAGCTCCTTTTCTAATAAACCTTCTATTCTTGCCAAACGTTGATGCTACTCCCACTATGTTTCCCAATCTTGTCCGAAATCGTCTCTCACGGAAAACAACAGTGAAGATGGCTGCACTGATCTTTTTCTCTTTTTTAATTTTTGATTGTTATTATAAAGGTGAGATATAGAGGGATTATAGTAATATAAGACAGTTAAAGAGTCCATTTCTTTTTGGACAATGTCACCCCCTCCCTTATTCTCTCCTAGTTTGCACTGAGCTTCTGGTAACAAATGTGTCATCAGTTTCCCTGTTCACAAACCAGGAAGACTGGTTTGTAAACAGGAAAATAACCCTCATCCACCTTGTTTCCTAGTTACCTCACATAATTTTCCACCCTTTTGTCTAATCACTTCTCTGAAACATCACTGCCAGCTTTAGGAAATGTGCCTAGTGTGGGCGCAACACCTGATTTTTTTTTTTAAGCATCAGAAGCTGGGTGTTGGTGGCTCACACCTGTCACCCTAGCTACTTAGGAGGCTGAAATCTGATGATCATGGTTCAAAACCAGCCTAGGCAGGAAAGTACATGACACTCTTTTTTTTGGGGGGGGTTCCGGTTGTGGGGCCTGAACTCTGGGCCTGGGCACTGTCCCTCAGTTCTTCAGCTCAAGGCTAGTGCTCTACCACTTGAGCCACAGCACCACTTCTGGCTTTTTTTTTCTTTGCTTATGTGGTGCTGAGGAATTGAACCCAGGGCCTCATGCATGCAAGGCAAGCACTCTACCACTGAGCCACCTTCCCAGCCCCAGTACATGACACTCTTATCTCCAATTAAACACCAAAAAGCTAGAAGTCTAGCTATGGTTCAATTGGTAGAACACTAAGTAGCCTTGAGTACAAAAGTTCAGGGATGTAGGAATGGGAGGGAACAACAGAGAGGAGGAGGGAAAGAGTGGCATTGTCCAAAAAAAAAAATGTACTCATTACCTGACTTATGTAACTGTAACCCCTCTGTATATCACCATTATAATAACAATTTAAAAAAAGAAAAAAAATGTTCAGGGACAGCACCTGTGCTCTGAGTTCAAGCTCCAGGACTGCCACAAAAAAACCCAAAACCAAAACAAACAACAATAAAAACACTAGAGTTGAGGTCCTTCATGCTGGAAAGTAAAGGATAGACCAATTTGTTTGTTTGTTTTTTATTGCTGATCCTAGTGCCTAGGTACTGTCTTTGAGCTTTTCTGCTCAAGGCTAACCCTCTACCACTTAAGCCACAGCTTCACTTCAGGTTTTCCTGCCCAAACTTGGCTCTAAAACTTAATCCTCAGATCTTAGCCTCTTGCATACTAAGTGTTACAAAAATGAGCCACTAGGGCTGGGCTAAGAATATGCTGAATAGCATGAGCCTTTGGGATTTGAGTACTTACTGAGATTGCCTGTGAGAAATATCTATCCTTAAATCCAAAGCTATAGTTGCCTGTGAGTTAGGAAGTTTTGTTTTTGTTTCTTTGTGTGTGTGTGTGTGTGTGTGTGTGTGTGTGTGTGTGTGTGTGTGTGTGTGTGTGTGTATGTGTGTGTGTGTTGTTTTTTGGGCCTGGGTGCTGTCCCTGAGCTCTTTTGTTAAAGGCTAGCACTCTATCATTTTGCCCTCCAGCTCCACTTCTGGTTTCCTGGTGGTTAATTGGAGATAAGAGTCTCATGGACTTCCCTGCCCTGGCTGGCTTTGAACTCCAATCCTCAGATCTCAGCCTCCTGAGTAGCTAGAATTATAGGTATGAGCCACCAGTGCCCAGCTGAGTTAGAAAGTTTTACTACATTTTGCCTTGCCTTTGCATTTTCCTATCACTCATTGAAAACTGTTATCTATCATTCCTCCCTTGAGGTCTTGAAACCCTGAAATCTTTTGGGGAACAGGCAGTCAAAGTCAGTCTTTGGCCATTTTTTGCTCATATAAGCCACAGACCTAGGTTAGGAGTCTCTTGCTCTTACTCTGCCATTGGGGACAGCTGGAACCCTGGGATCCCAGGACATGGATAATCCAGGAGATCCTTGTAGAATAGACTAGGTACATACTTTGATGAGCATAATCAGGGGTAGCTGTGCTTAAGGATGAGGAGCCATGCTACAGAGACATGGAGAACAACAGATTCGGACCATCAGACACAATAATAAACATATCATCAGAGTAGAATTCCCTCATAGATGATTATAACTGGGAGCAATAGTAAAACACTATTGTTTTCTCTCACCATGTGAATCCAGGAGACAAAGACAGAAAACTCCCAAGCTCATGGCAAAGTCAGCCATTGCATTGATTTGAACTCAGATATATTAGCTGAATTGCCTGAAATATAACATAGTATTTAGTTTTAATCACAGCATGTGTGTTACACTGTGCTGTGGTTAGCATATCCAGAGTCCTCCTGTTTTAAGAATTGTTTGTTTTGTCATTCATACCTCAGGCTTTAGTAGAGTTAGCCCTTGAGCTGTATCATTTATAATTTTATGGCCTGAGATGAAGCGAGACAAACTTGGTTAAAACATTAACAATACAAGCATAATAATGAGGAAGAGAATCTGGATTTTCTCCTGGAACTATAGAAATGATGGGTTATAGAAAGACAAGTGTACAAATGCTTGCTCAGTGAGTATCAGGTAACCATGGTAATGAACCATTTCTTCTCAACTTCTCAGCTTTAGTTACTTCAGAAAGTTTGGCACAAGTGACTCCATCAGAATTTTTATGATATCCACTCATGCTAAACAGTTTTCTCAAATTGTTTGTCTCTGTTTGGTCCCTCATCACTGAGATAAGCTTTGTCCAAGTAGGTCTGTCTTTGTTGCCAGGATCAGATGATCCCAGTTGGTTGGATCCTGCATTGGAAAGGGGCAGTGACAGACAGAAAGAAAGGCCCCTTTGGGCCAAGTTCAATCAACAAAGACATTAGGAGGAATAGCTCCCAAGCAGAGTCATACTGATGGGCCTGACTCCAAATGGTCCAGAGGAGAATCAAATCTACAATGGCAAAAAGACAGGATAACCATGGTTTAAAGTCTGAAACAGCAAGCAACTGAACAGTCTAGTTATTTTCATTGTATATAGAATTTTAGGATAATAATTATGATTGATAGCATTACATCAGCATTATTAAGTTCTCCTTGTTACAGTTAGGAACATATGCACACAAACCTGCAAAGGGCAAGCATTATTAATTAATTGAAAGAACACCTGCTTGGTTATTTGTTTTCCTTAGCTTTGTACACTAGGAGGCTTATATAATGCGGCCATTCAAAAGATCTTGACAGGTTGACATTGCTCCCCCCCCACAAAATGTACTCATTACCTGACTTATGAAACAGTAACCCCTCTGTAACATTCCAAAATAACAACAACATTGTATTTTTTAAAAGATTTTTGACATAGACAAACACTCAAATGAACTTTTACTCAATTAAGATTTAGTTTTCTGAGCATGACAAGATCAACAGAACATGAGTCAATTGTCTCAATAAAAAAATATTTGCTTTAAGCCAGTTTCTTACAAATATTTCTTAGACCAGAATCCAGTGTTATTTTGGTATCAGTGTATTGCAAATACCCTGATAGAAAAAATATACTGACTTTGGAAAATCCTTTAGATAACCTGTATAAAAATCCATATACTTGGAAAAATTAGTTTCTTTTCCTAGTAAAATAAAACACTTTTCTATCCAGAAAAAGAAGAAATATTAGACTGTATAACCATGCAACAGTAATTCAAAAAGCACATTTGATAATAAGCTTATATGTTGTAAAAGATACTTGACTTCAAAAGGGATCACAACCATTTGTCCAAGTAACCAAACACCAAGATTCCACTTGTCATTTGAGTTTAAAATGGTTCCTTTTTCCTTTGGCTTAGGCCTGAGTTAATTCCTGAATGCCTACATTTTAGTTAGGTCTGAAATAAGGTAACTATTCTTTTTCAAGACTAACAACAGTTTTTATATATTAACTTTAAGGTACCTGTTTAAGGACCATCCTAAAGATGTTCACACACATGCACCAACACATACACACAGAATTTTAGTTTAGCCATGCCAAGACCTAAGCATCCATAAAACATGAACTCAAAAATGAAGATTAGTAATAATAATTAGCCAAATGTTTTCTGAAATTTCATGGGCAAACTAAACCACAAAAATAATACCTATAACCAAGTGTAATAATCTAGCATACCTTCAGATAGAAAGAGAGGAGAGGAGAGGAGGGAAGAGGAGAGGAAAGGAGGAAAGGGGAGGGGAAGGGAGGGAAAAGGAGGAGAAAGGGGAAGGGAAAGGAGAAGGGAGGGGGAAAGATCTGCCCTGATCTGCTCACCACTGCATTCAAACTGGGAAGGCATCAGTAATAGATCCCACAGGGCTGCAACCCTCATTCAGTTCTCTCCCATTCTCACTGAGAAAACATGGGACCCAATACTCTGGCTGCAAAGCTCAGAGCCTCTGCCTGGGGTCTGGAGCCACATACAGTGCCCTCAAAGACTACACTACACAGCCAGCAGTCCTCTCTACACTAACTACCCTCACTTGCGTCACCTCTGCCTGACTTGAGACTCAGCCTCATCTGGGGCAGGCCACCTCTTCTCCCCAGGATGTGACTCACAGCCCTACCTGTGAGGACTTGTCCTGTCCCCATAGGGCTTCCTGGAAGCCTTCCCCCAAGGCATCACAGTGAGACTTGCTGTGTGACAGTACAAGTATGGGCATATGGCCATCCTCTCAATCTCCAGATTGAGCCCAGGGCATGGGAGATCCGGAAAATAGGCACTGCACTCCATAGGCTGTGGGGTACCTGAATGAAGCATTTAAATAGACCATTCTATATTCATGAAAGTTCCTACCTTCTACGGGGCTGGCCATTCTGTCCGCCATCTCATGGGGCCCAGCACCTTGGGATGTGTATAATGATGGGATGGTGGGCTCAGATCATGGTGGTGATGGGATTGTCCGTGGCCATGGAACAGAAGATCTAACTTGTCTACCTGTGATCATGCTTCAGAATCAGCCAGTTGTCAGTGCAGGCAACAGGAAAGAAGACTAAGATCATCCAGAACCAGCCAGGCACTGTGGCTTCTTGGCTCCAGTCCCAAACAGTCTAACCCCATTAAAAAAAATTTAGGAAAGAAGTGAATGGAGGATAGTTATAGTCCAGGCCAAAGCAAGCTATAGAAAACTCCTAGAAGGAAGGATAGTGTGGAAAGGTGTTGGTCATTTATTTTTTCCCCATTCCTAAGGCTTGAGTTCTGTGCCTGGATGTGTTCTTTGTGCTCCTTTTGCTCTAGGCTAGGGCTCTAAAACTTGAGCCATACCTCCATTTCCGTTTTAGTTTTTTCTGTGATTAATTGGAGATAAGAGTCTCGAAGACTTTCCTCCTGGGCTGGCTTCAAAGCGCAATCCTCTGATCTCAGCATCCTGTATAACTAGGATTACAGGCATAAGCCACTAGCATCTACCAAGATTGATTCTTCATACCAGGATACATCAGCCACCAACTCCGGGGGACTCTCACAGAGCCCTGAAGATGGCAAACAAAAATGTGGCCATATACATGCATGCACATGGGTCTTGTCACACACAGAGGGATAAATACGTGGACTGCCCTAGGTCAATAGCTGGACCTGACTCTGACCATGTGCTGGAGAAAGCAGCCCAGCTTTGGTGGCTCTAATGGCTGCAGACAGGGCAAATCCTCAGCACAGCTAGGACCAATGGCTTCTTCAGAGCACCAATTGCCTCTTCCTCAGGCTTGTTCTTCCATGAACCCTCCCCTCCCTGTACACAGAGCTGGAGCTCACCACAGGTTGACTCTGTAGGAACCTAGGTCCCAGGTTCAAGGAGAGCATCCAATACACAACACTGTGATTCCAGGAAGTATCCACATAATGAACCCAGACATGGAGGAGGAAACCTACTGCCTCACAGAGAGAATATCTATGCTGCAGCCAAAATTCATGCTGCCCTTCTACTCAAAACAGAGGGAGTGGACCAGGATTCCTTGGGGATGAGGACAAGGGACTGAGTACTGGTTCTGTTCACAGAGGCTTAGAGAGGCATCAGAGGGGAAGAGGCTGAGTTTCCACGGTGGTCTAGAGTGTGAGGGGCCCGGGGTGGCAAGCAACTGCAACAGCTGTAAAGTGGCAAAGCAGCGACCCCTTGGGTCTCAGCACCAGCTGCCAGGACCCATGGCTCAGCAACCAGCATATGCAAGTAAGTGAAGATAGCCTTTATTCTCTTTTCTCTTACATGTCTTTAAAAAGAGGCTTAGGGAAATCGCATTCCTGCCTCTGTCCACCAGTATCAAGCTACAGTACCTAAAGTACCCTGCACTTGAAATCCCCCATCTCCCCAGCACTGACAAGTGCCCAGGTTGTAGACACAAAGCACTGTTGTTGGCTTCCTCTACCTCACGGAAAAGCTCAACACAAGCTCTAGGTAAAGGTTTCCTCTTACGTTCTGCTCATGCTGACCTCACCATTCTCTATGGACAAGACCCATGTCTGCTTGCCTGGCCCTGGGAGTACAAACAACCATGCACAGTGCATGCCCCACACAGGTCTCCAAAAAAAGATGGTGCTGATTACTGTGGTCTACCGGTTTGGGGAGGAGGGGAACTAGGTTGCCCAAGTTCACCATAAATTCCTGTGTTCAAGTGACCCTCCTTTCCCAGTCTCCTAAGTAGCCAGGATGTCAGGTGAAAGCCACTGCACTGAGGTCCTCTCCTAGCCATATTTGAATGTACCTACCTACATACAGGGGTCACCCCTCAATGGATAGTATGCTATAAATCTCCCTGGACCCTGCTTCTCCCAGCAATACCTCAAACAGGCATGCCCCTGCATTCCCCTGTCCTTCCTTCCTCCCCATTCTTTACTAGCTATGGGATCCCAGCTCTCCTCGGCTGCTCTACCTTGCAGTATACACAGTGCCACACAAAGACTACCTTGGCCCTCAGCAGCGGCAGCATAGAGGTATATTCATGCCAAGACCTTCAGGAGACTTGTACACATACTGTGGTCTGAACATCACTGGTGCATAGTAAGCTTTGTACTAGATTTTACATCTTATTGTCCGGCAATGGTGTTCCTTTGCAGAGTCAAGTTCGTAGTAAGGTGCACTGATTTCCCAGGGGAACTATAAGAAATGAACACAAACTTAGTGGCTTAAAGCAATGCAAGTGTACTACGCAGTATGTATGACTGTGGCAGAGAACTAGCTAAGATACAGGAGTTGGCTATGTAACTCTTGGAGGAGGAGAATGTCTTTCTTTTTTCTGTTGCATCTTCGTAAGGCCACCTACATTCCATGGCAATCTGTTCTCTTCCTCCATATTCACAGCAGCGGGTGGGATCTGCATATGCCAAGCAGGTCGGCTGCTTTAGCATGAGGCTGTTTTCCGTATGAGCTGAAACCAAGTGAGAGACAGCAGACACAGGGCACTCTGAGCTACACTTCCTGTCTAAAATCACGGTGTCGGTTTCCTTTTATAAACATTATAGGTAGCAGTTAAGCATGAGCCATGGGGATAGGCAAAAGGAACCTGAAATGCAAAATCCCAGTGTGTTCCTTTGTCTGAGCTTTCTTTTACAGCAGGAGAGAGGCCTGCTTGGCTGTAGGGTTATGCCTGGAGTGAAGCCCTGATGTGCACTGATAAGGAGAAGGCTTGGTGTGGACCAGATCTTCCTCAAGATTAACTTTACTCTGGAATGTTAGTCATTACTACATCACCTGGTTCCAAGTGAGAAATAGCTTCTGGTCTAACCAGGTACAGATGGCTACTCTGACCAGAGGTGAATTTGCCAATTACTATGTCATTATAATCTCACTTGTGTTTTCAGCTTTTCTCCTCTGGGGTTTTCCTAGGTGGTCATAGGTAACTAAACATACAGAGTAATTGCTGAGACATGCCATTCTTTCCAACTTCCTTGTCAATCATTCCCTGTAGACCTGTCTTGCGGAGTAACTTGATAATCCAAGATCCTCTGTTTCTGAGACAACTTATTTTCACCTCTGAAAATGCGTTTCTATGTAAATTTTACTAGTTTTAATATGCTTGGCTACTATTCCACTACCATTTATGATTTGCTTGACTTAGCAACTCTGGTCTTCTTGCGGCAGAATAGTTAGAAAAGGAGGTAAAGAAATTGTTTTATATTTAACAACTATCATCAAGGTCAGCCTTGGAAGTTAAAACCGGGAAGTAAACTATAAAATCAGTTGAGATTTTTCCTCTTACCATATTACTACTTCCTTTTAGATGGTAAGTGATAAGAACTAGGAGACTTAAGAGGGACTGTCTAAATTTGCTGTCACCACTGAAATGGTAAAAAGCCTGCAAACTTTTCATGAGTGGATCGAGATAGAAAAACGAGAAATGTCTCTGGGAAAAGGAATCCCTAAGACTCACCTTGACCTTATGATTTAAATAGGCCTAGAAACATCTCTATATCATAGAATAATAAACGGCACCAATCTTTTTTTTTATGGCTCATTGTGATAAATTTATTGAGTATTCTACTTCAGGGTAGAGTGATTATAAATAACCATTACATATTCTTCACTTAAAAAGTTAGAAAAAGTATTTTCAAAGTTTTCATCAAAACAAGTGACAGAAATATCAGGAGAAAGATTTACCTTAAATTGAACTTTACATAATATATCCTGGTATAAAAATATCACCTAATATCCAATAAATATGAATCACTAGCATTAAGAAGTAAAAATCAGGGCTGGGAAGGTGGCTCAGTGGTAGAGAACAGCACCAATCTTGACCATGTAGAACCCATGTCTACTAGTAGGTCGCTAGCTAATACAATCCTGTGTATTCCCCTAGCTCAGAAAGGATAAAAGCTATAAATGAGAACCACCTTGGTGAGTCTTTAGCTCCCATTTCCTATATGGGGAGCAAGAAAATTTCTTTCCTGGGGCTGGGAAGGTGGCTCAGTGGTAGAGCGCTTGCCTTGCATGCATGAGGCCCTGGGTTCGATTCCTCAGCACCACATAAGAAAAAAGAAAAAAGCCGTGGCTCAAGTGGTAGAGCGCTAGCCTTGAGCTGAAGAGCTGAGGGACAGCGCCCAAGCCCAGAGTTCAGGCCCCACGACCAGACCCTTCCTCCCCCACACAAAAAAAATTTCTTTCCTTTTCCCATGTCCTTCTACTAACTTCTATTATACTAAAATAAATCCTTGCTAAAACTTTCACTTTGTGAGACTGCCTTTTGGAACATACCTTGAAATGCTTTTCATGGTCTCAAGAACTTTTGATTTTGTGGGGAAACTGGGAAGCCAAGAGAACTCCTTATCCATCCTCTAGGGACAGAAACTGGCAAGCCAGATAGAAGTTGGGATTCATAATGTATAGGAAGCATGTAGGTTTGGAACTTCTCTTTCCCTAAATTTGTTAGCTATGGTAGAAGTTTTTGTTTTGTTTTGTTTTCTTCTAGACTGGCCATTTAAAGGAGGGGCAATGATGGATGAAAACTTTGGAGGAAAGCGGGCTTGCTCAGCCTCTCCAAGGCACGAGTTTTCTTAACTTTCTAAGTAACTTAGATACAGTCCCACGACTGAAATCATAGTCAATTGGTACTCTAATTGGCATGTGGATGGATACAGATGCTGCTGCTCTCTTCTGATTTCTCCAGAGGTATTCTATCTAATGTTAACCTCCAAATTTGCTTAAAGTCTCTTTTTACTAAATAAGATTCCTTATTAAGTCTTGTTTTGGAGGTGAGCCATTTTTTCCTATCAGGATGTACCCAGGCCATGAGAGGAAATAGGTTATGTTCAGGTGGCCATTGACAGCATTCTGAATCAGGCTATCCCCTACAGGGCAAAGGTACCACGTGGTACCACTCCCTCTGTCTTCCCACACCAAAATTGAGCTCATGTGAGTCACCCACCCCCTTAGTGGCCAGATGCTAATGTATGTGTCTGTGACAGTGGTCTTGACGTTCATCTAGCTGGAAGGTCTAGAAAGGGAATTATAGCTTTCCCTGTCCAAACTTTCTTCATATTCTCCACATATACTTAAATTTGAGACCTTAGCATTCCATGTAATGGCATTTAGCTGAGAGATAAAAGCCTTCAGGAGATGCTGTCATCTTTAAAAACATGAAAGATGGGCTGGGAAGGTGGCTCAGTGGTAGAGCGCTTGCCTTGCATGCTCGAGGCCCTGGGTTCGATTCCTCAGCACCACATAAGCAAAAAGAAAAAAGCCGGAAGTGGCGCTGTGGCTCAAGTGGTAGAGTGCTAGTCTTGAGCTGAAGAGCTGAGGGACAGCGCCCAGGCCCAGAGTACAAGCCCCACGACCGGGTCACTCCTTACTCTAGTGGCCAGGTTGTTTACAATAGGAAAAACTTCCACTGTTGACCTCCTTCCTAGAGAAATTATGTTGTTCTGTTGGCTTAGGGTAAGTCTTCCTTCTAATGGCACTGCCAATATAAGCCATCAGCTGCGTGGACTTATATCAAAGTTTTGGATAATGTACATACTTGACTTGATTTAGTGAGTTTTCAAGCTCAGTGTCAGGAAATAGAATCAAAGACTAAATACATATTTCCTACACTATCATCATCCAGGATTGAGCCTATATTTAAATCCCTTGATGATTTCATAAATTTGGGCAATATTATTCATGCAAGAAGATTCATGGTTTCATATATGATATGTGTGATTACTTATATCAAAGCTTAACACTTCTTTCCTATTAGGAAGTTTTTCCTAAAAGTGACCTCTCTCAGCTTGTATCAGCTTGATAAAAGCCTGGAATGTCATCATTCTGCATCAGTGTTTCCAGAGCAATCCAGGGCTTTGGTGAGAATTGATTCTCTTTTACCTATGGACAAGGACAGCCTTCCCTTAGTAGTTAGCTTTGGACTTCCCTCATGTCTCACATGCCTTAACTTTGAGGACTCTCAGAATGAGTGTTTTGATTAGCCTACCTAGAAAAGTTTGGGAAATGTTCTTCAAGCACTGATTTTTTTTTAAGTTTTTAAAAATTGTTTAGCATGTAGTCTTCCAGGGAGTTTGCAGGAAGTTTCTTGTTCCATCTTGTTTGTGATGTACTTTCTAGAGTATTTGGTGTATGGTAGTTGAGGAGGGGCTATACTTTCTTGTTTCTTTGAATCTCACATTTTTATGCTGAGATTTTGCTAGGAATCATAGTTAAGTTACTGGGAGTGTTGAATCGTAAGTAGCAGAGGATAGAGAAAGAGCCATTGATAATCAAGGTCACCCCTGTGCTAAGACTGGATTCTAAGTATGCCTGGGAACACATGAATGAAAAGTTAGATGTCAATCATATTGTTGGTCTACTTTATATGACTTGGCTTTCCTTTATTCTTTGCATACTTTTGTTTTGTTTTGTTTTTACCATCAGTGGTGTGATTCAGAGTGTCTAGTGTGAATCTCTGTGTTACCCTACTTTGAATAGGTTATGGGTTTTGACTCTAGGGATCTGTATTTTCATCTAATTTGGGAAGTGGAGCACTGTTATTTCAAAATAATTTATGCTTTTCTTTCATTGTCTTCTGCATATCCATGATTCTCATGTTGGTTTGCTTTCTGTTGCCCTACAGTTCTCTGAGATTCTGCCTATGTTTTCAGACCTTTTCTACCTTCTCTCAAATTGAATAATTTCCATTGGTTTGTCTTTGTTCTGGAGTAGCCTGGGCCAGGTGCACAGCTGGCTACAAGGTGTCATCAGATTGAGGAGTCAGGTGGATATAAAAGTGCATAAAGTGCAACTTATTGGGAGACTTCCTATAGCAGTATGGTCCTGGGCAGTAGCTAGACTACACAGTGTGTGTCAGAAGTTCAACTGCATATATAAAATAGGACAAAGGTGACTTTATATAAGCTGAACAGTTCCTGGTTTGTCAAACAGGCAGGCACATTCCTGGCACACCAAGATTACATTGGAAAGTTCAACATACCACTAAAATGGTTTTGCCTATTTATAGTTTGCTGGAAAACCATGGCAGAAAAACTCACCAGGGCTTCTTTGAAGGTAGCTGTGGTGGTTTCAACAAAGCTGGCTGCAGTCATTTCATGTTAAATGATTTCAAGTCCAAGTTCACTGGTTTTTCTCCATCTCAAATCTTCTAAGCCCTTCTTCCATATGCTTCCTATTTATAGAAACCTCTATTCTTTTGTAATGGCTGCCTTGAAGTACGTCTGCTGCATTCCATGTCTTAGGCACTGTGTAACCACTAAATGTGGGTTTACACTTTCTTGTTTTGAATCCCAAAATTTTATGTTGCATACTAAATATACTAGCTCACATACTGTACCAAGTCGGTACTATAATGTATTTTCTCTAAGAGGGGAGATACTGTTTTGTTTAGTAACTGGCCTGATTGAAATCTGAAATCTGTTCTCTCCACCAGCTATAGCTGTTGTTGTCTCTGTTCAATTCTTTAATTCTTTTCTCGCCCACTTCCTCTCCCTTTCTCTGCTCTCTGCTCCCTTCCTTTCTCCTTCCCACACCCCCCTTTTTTTAAAGATAACCCCTGCTTTCACTGTATTTGATGTTGTTATAATTTGTGGAAGGGAAGGGAAAAAACAAATCGTTTAAAGAGGGATACAGGTGGACCCATTGCAACAATGAGATATACAAGTCCTTATGTCGAAAATGAACTTTACAACTTTGTGGAGGGGGGGAGGAGGTTTGGGGGGGCGGGGGGAGGATGAGATGGGAAGGGGAAGCAAAGGAGGAGGCTACAATGCTTGATAAGCAATGTACTCATTATCTTGACCATGTAATTGTAACCCCTCTGTACAGTATTTTCACAATAAAAAAGAAAAAAAGAAAAGAAAAAGAGTCTTTCTAGGTAGCCCTGGCTGCTCTGGAACTCACTGTAAAGTCCAGACTGGCTATAAACACCTGGTATTCCTGCCTTTATCTTTCTAGTGCTAGTATTACAGGCATGTACCACCATGCCTGGGGCAATTGCTTTTTCTTGTTTCATTCAAAAAAAAAGAGAAAGAAACACACAAAAATAAGTCCAGGTATGGTTAGGCTTCTTTGGTATATGTTCATTTGGAAATTTTCCTAATTAATAAGCAGAGGGATTGCAGCCTATGCTTCTAATTCCAGCACTTGGGAGGCTAAGGCAGGAGAATCGCTAGTTTGAGGCTAGTTGAGCTCCTTACTAAGATCCAGTCTCAAAAACAGAAAGTGGAAGGGGGAAAAAAAGAAACAAAACAGAAAAAGTCCAGGTGCCAGTAGCTCATGCCTGTAATCCTAGTTACCCTGGAAGCTGAGACCTGAGGATTGTGGTTTGAAGCGCACACACACACACACACACACCTAGAAGTGGAGCTGTGGCTCAAGTAGTAGAAAGCTAGCCTTGAGTAAAAAAAAAGCTCAGGGACAGCGTGCTGAGTTCAAGACCCTGGATCAGCACCAAAAAGCACAAAACCAAGAAGAAAAGATGATGTAGGGAAAAGACACAGGAATTTTTTTTCTCTGAATAGTTACTAAGATAGGAAGTAGGATGGACAGGGGAGTTCATGTTCAGTAGTAATCAGTCACCTGAAAAGATTACACCTAGCTGTTAATACTGAGATTGAGAAATATGCTTATATCCAGAAACCTGAAGAGAAATAAAAATATTACTGGAGTTGTAAAAGCGCCTTTTAAGGTAGCTCAATAGAAGGTACATGTGTAGAAAGCAATACCAGCTTTGGGCGGGGCTGATTTCCCACAGCAGTGATAAGTGTAGACTACCTAGAAATGCCCCGAGTCAAACATGAGATCCATACATTATCAGACTTACTAAGAGTCAGCAGGTTTGATTATATGGATAACACTTATGCCTTCATACATTAGTTGGTACATTTGGGATCCCATCCAAAAGACAATACATTTCATTTGGAATCATTGCCAGTGAGAAGAATGTATAAGAGATTGCTTAAGAGACTGAAAAGATGAGAAAGTTTGTGGGTTCTAGTTGGAGGCTGGCTGGGGTGGCATGGGAGATCCCTTCAGATATCCTAGTATGGAAAGCTGGGCACGGCCACTGGGAAGTGACCGTGTGACATTTGTCCCTCTGTGCTGCAGTTAGAGTGGTACCAGTTGTATCCACAGGACTGACATCACTTAGCAGAGAACATCACCTGTGCGCACTCACTTGTCCCCAGGGCTAGTTCCACACGATGGTTGAGCTGACAATGGCAGCTTGGCAGGACTGGGTGAATAGGTGCCTGGGTACTGTCTGGCCTTTTCAGCGTTATGTGGGAAACAGAGTGCACGAGTCTGCCTGGAACCCAGGTACAGGATGGTCATTCATGCTGGATCTAGAAAGTGACCGGTTGGAACAGGTACACTCATCACAAGGCTGCCCCAGTAAGAAGGGAAGTGGTGCGTAACTGAAGGGATATACAGTGTCTCCCTGTGTCACACAGCGGGTGGCTTTGTTTGTAACAGGGGTTTTGGTTTAATGATACCTGTGAAAACTCCTTTCAGTCAAGAACAGACATGTCTCTAAGATTAAAGACCAGGAAGCTCTCGGGCCAAGCCTTCACAAGTTCACACACAATAACAGTCTTCAGTAAACAGCTTTAATAATTAGAAACACAGAAGCAAGTATAAGAAAACTCTCACCATTTACACATTGTCAGAACAGTTTAATGTGGCACCAGAAGATTTGCATAATTGAGCTGCTTGGCTTTTCCACCTCTAGTGTCTGATGTCCTGTTGCAGGAGAAGACTGACAGGGAAACACTCACAGGCAGGAAGAGCATATGGCACTTTCAAAACACTCACAGCCAATGTTCTGAGATTAGTGAAGATGATACACAGACTGTGCAGAGCCCCTCCCCCACGTACACACTAAGACTGCATCTCATCTTCAGTCAAGGTACAGGCAAAGGATTTCACCTAGAGTCTTTTTCCTGGCCCAGGATTGACAGCTGGGGTGAAATGGCTAGCACTTTAGGTCGACAGAGCAGTGGGCTGGACTTGCCTCTGTGAAATCATGTGGGGAGTGGGCAACATCAGCCCTGCTTTCTGTCCTGAGGGAGGAACAAATGTATGAATTAACATGAAGTCTTGGAATTAGACAGGGGTGGCCACCTGGAGCGGAGGAGCCTTCACTCTCTGTTCTCACAGAACACTTGCTTTGGTTTGCAGCCTCCTAAGCACCTGGTCACATGTGTCTGCCAGACATACCCTTCTGTCCTGCATTAGTACCTACTTTTCAAAAGGTCCTGATTATACTCCCAGGCTCAGTTGGGGTTCAGTGTGTCTACTGCCCAGCCTCTCGGAGTAGCCAATCAGATGGTGGCCTGATGGTTGTGCACAGCCAGCCAATGCAGAACAGCTTGCTGCTTTGAGTACGGGGCTTTCTGCAGGAGTGGGTGTCTGTGGCCAGCAGCTAGGATCAGCTCAGGATCTGTGCTGGGAGCGGTCTCCTGATACCTAGAAGGTGTCCTTGCTACAGCTTTCCTGAAAGAAGAAGGAGATCTTTGAAATCTTGGGAGAACACATAGGCTTTACCTGCTCAGCCTAGTTTGTGCCATAGATGTCTGAGATGTAGCAGAGCTGAACATCTCCATGTGGGACCAATGCTTGAAATGTTAAGGATGAAGTTTTCTCAGAGGACAAGAAAGTAAAGAAGCAATCACCAGTTCCATCTCTTGGTGCTGCTTCTTCACACAGGGGTTCAGGTCATCCCAGGCTACCCAGAATAGATGTTCCAGAAGGAGTTGGAAAAGGAGATATGCATGTCCTCCAATACGAAAGGCCGGCAACCCTGTTGCCTGGCAACCATATGACCAATAGCACTTTGAGGCATTGTGCTAATGGAGACCCTTATATCTACATCTGGCCAAGTCTCTGATGGCAGTCAAAGAGGCCACAACAGTGACTCAGACACACCTGCGATCTAGACAGTCTCCCCGATATGTGAAAGTCTTGACTGGGTCAGTGCTGACTTCTGCAGGTTTGGAGCTGGTGACTGACCCTGTGAGGGATGGACCCATATTGCCATTTCTCCCTGTTGCCCCTCAGTACCCAGCTAAGAGCCACTAGGAGGCAGTCCCATATTTGCAGGTTTCCTGCTTGCCTCAAAGTGGTGACTTGCAGAGTCCTGCCCAGTCACCGGCCTGTGCAGGGCTCCTAATCCTACCTCAGGCATTCCTTGATTGCTTGATCCAGGATTCTCCCATGGTGGCAGGATACAAAAACAGAACTACTCTTCAGGCTGAGAGGAAGTGAGAGGCCTAATGACAATTATGGGGCCAAGGTAAGATATCTCTGGGATGGCAAAATACATACCCATGCCTTCCTCCAGTCCTTCATGAGCCGATCATGTTCCCCAACAACAGCCCGCCAGTTAGCGAGCTCTTTGCTCCACTTTTCCTGTTGGGCTGCCTCTGGAAGACAAGCAAGGCTAAGGTCACAGCTCTGTAGGATTCTGTGGCGTTGATGATGCTTACTGCCCACTAAGGTTGCAGAGGATGGGTGAGCCTCAGCTCTGACCTTCCCCAGTGGCCTTGTCTCACTGGATTGGCCACAGCAGAACTCCAGGCATTTAGAGGTCTTGTTTTCCTTACTTGCAGTGCTCAAAGTGCCCCTGGCACATCTGGAGCCTCTTCCCCTTCCCCTTCCACCTCTGCTCTCCAGTGGCAGCTATTCTCAAGGCCACCATGGTCTCATTGCCACTTCCCATTCCTTTGTGGCAGAGGACTACCCACAGCTACGCAGGTGGCAGACCCCAGGTCTCAGATTCCTCGCCTCCTCCAGTGAGTAGCACAGAGCCTCAGAAGTCAGCTTCTTCTCTCTGAGACTCATAGTATCTCAGGAAACCTGCATAACCATGGGTTATGGGGACATTATGCACCTTGCCACTCACTCTCCAATGGCTTCCGTGTGTGTTCTCAAAACAAGTTACTTAGCTGGGCACCGATGGCTCATACTAGTTACTTGGTTAATCCTAGTAATCCTAATACTAGTTAATCCTAGTTACTTGGGAAGCTGAGATCTGAGGATAGCATTCTGAAGCCAGCCCAGGCAGAAACGTACAGAGGGTCTACAGTTATATAAGCCAGGTAATGAGTACATTACCTGTCACCTCTCCCTCATTTTCTCCCTGCTTTTCTCTCCCAACCCTTCTCCCCCCAAATTGTATAGTTCATAGTTCATTTCCAACATAATGTTTAGTGAGTATCACTGCTGAATTAGTACATCCTTTGTCCTACTGTTAAGGTTCAATTAAAAAAAAAGCCTAAGAAGTAGAGAGAAAAGTTAAGGAAGTTACAATAAATAGATGGCTGGTAGAGGAGCATCCTGAGTAGCCTCCACCCGGAAGGAGTTCCGGAAAGAGAACAGAAGATGCAATGAAGAGCTGTGAACAGATATTTAAAATAATGTCTGGAATTGGAGAGCTGGGCTTTCATATTTAATAGCTCCAGCCAACAATGCATGAAAAGACCAAGCTACAATGAGATCTCATAGTGCTTAAGACAATGGGAGATCACAGAAGCTGTAAGAGAAGAAAAACAGGTCATGGGTAAAGTACCCAGCACCAGCAGAGTGGGGAGCAGAGCCTCACACAACTGCATGGAAGTGACTGTCTAATTTACATACCTAGCCAAACTGTCACGTAAAGGATACATAGGTTCAAAACATCACTTCCATGTGCCTTTACTAAGGAGTGCTAGAAGATACATTTCCACAAAACAGCAAATCAAGAAAAGCACAGGTGATCCAACAGGAAAACTATCACCAGCCTCAAAGTGAAAGGCAAGCCCTGACCACCACCTAACTCCAGGTTCAGGATAGGAGCTGGCCTGCAGGCTCCTGGGAGGCCAATGCTTTGCTTACAATAATCAAGTGAGTTGGACAGCGGCAGAACTGAAGCTGGTTGAATTCCTGATAACTGAGAACTAAGCAAATGGAAATAAGCATAGTGAGAAACTCCATGTGGGAAATAGCACAAGTGAGGAAAACCAGCCAGGCTTAGGGGGGGTCAGCTGTCCTAATAACATAAACACAGGCTCCTGTGTTGGAAAGTGAGAGACTGGCGGCAAGCTGATGTGCATGCCAATAAGTGGTGTGTGATATGGATGTGTACACGTGTAAGTGGCAATGTATTTATGCAAATGTATGCTGCATGTCTGGTATCTGTGTCTATGTGGGGTGTGTATAGGAATGCATGTCTCTTGTGAAGGCACATAAGTATGCATGTGTGAGTTTTGCATATAATTGTGTTGTGTGTATACAGGTATGTGCAAGGCACAGACATATATGTGCTGTGTGTACAAATATGTACTGCATAATGTGGCATGTGTAGGTTGTATGTGGTATGTATGCAAGAATGGTTGTTTTTGACATGTGCAGCCTTGTGGTGTGTATACCAAGTATGCATGCAGTGTATATTAGCATATGTAATATATGTATAAATAAATCTTTGTGCCTCACACAGGCATGTATGTGGTATAAGTACAATTATGCATGTGAATGGTGTATGCAGGCATCTGTATGTATGCATTTTGTGTGGCATATGCATGTATGCAAGCACTGCATGTACAGTGTCTATACTGGCATCCCATGTGGTGTGCAGCTATTGGTGTGATACATGCCCATGTAGTTATACACAAGCCATGTATATATGTGTGTAAAGGCATGTGTATGGGGTATCCAGGTATGCTTGTACACCCTGGGGTGCAGAATGAAAAATTAATGCTCCTATTTCCTAGTGGAAAGTCAGTAGGTTAATCTCAAACCTGAAGTGCTATATGTAAGCATGAAAACTCTCTTCCCACAGGGTTTCAGGGGCATGGACATCACTTACCACGTCTTAGCACAGATACTTGCACTTTGGAGGACTGGCTCCCTGCTGAGGAGAAGACAGAGCAGCGGTACTCGGTATTTTCCTGGATGCTGTCCTGCAGCCAGCTGAGCAGATGGGTCCTGCCATCAGGCAGTGCATGGGTCTGCACAGGCACACACGTCTCCAGGACATGTCTGTTTTTCTCCCAGGTGAGGCGGATGTCCTCAGGACCTGTAGGCACATGGACCATCTCCATCCATGTCCTGAATCTCAAGACTCAGAGGAACTGCCTGATGGGGGAAGGGGTCTCCCCAGATGAAGGGTTCTGCCTCAGCTGGAGCACAATTGACTTAGAGCAGTTTCCGATTTAGTTCCTGGACTTTGTCTGGAACTCACCCCAATAAAGGGTAGGAAAGGGCTAAAGATTCTTGGGACCATCTCTTCCTCCTGGCTTCCTGCCCTTGGACCTCATGTCTTCAGTCAAAGCACACCATGCACACACACAATCCCAGTCTATATAATTGGTTTCTTTCTACTCAAGTGTTTTAAACTCTAGCCACAAATTATTCCATCTATCTACTAGTGTATCTGAATATGTACCTAAACATATATGTATACACATTTATCTCTAAGTCCATCAACTGGGGATTATAGATACAGGCTTTCCTCAATGTCTGCAGAGGACTGGCTTTAAGACACAATATTTAAGTCATATATATATATATATATATATATAGTATATATAATCTACGTATATCTACTGTATACTTTAAATCATCTCTGGATTACCTAGAAACCCTAATTTAACACTAATGCTATAAAATAGCCGATATACTGCATTGCTTAAGGAGAGTTATAAGAAAAATGTCTGAACACATTTAGTACCAACTCAATTTTTCTATTTTTATGAATATTTCTGATCCCTGGTTGACTGATTCATGGGTGTGGAAATTGCAAGTGTTCTTTTCTTTGGAACTGCTTAATGTCTTCATGATATCATGTTTGATTAGCTATTCCCCAGCTGATGCGCAGTTAGCTTCTTAAAGCTAATTTTAAGAAACTTCTTAAAGTAAAAGAGACTCTGGCAGTATCAAAAACTCAAAGAATGACTATAACATCAAACATGAATGTCATAACTAAAAGAAACTTAATCTTGCATTCTATCCACCAGCTCCCACAATGGTGAGGACAGGGGCATCTGGAAGGTTCTCATGACCAAACCATCAGATAAAGAATCATGGTAGATCAAGTTAGAGATGCACACTTGTGTGTGGGCAGGAATGGCCTGAACATATTGCAAATTCCACTGTAATGAGGATGATCTTAAACTTAGGTCATACTGGTCAAATAATGGGCATCATCACTAGGCATGAAAAACTTTTTAAAGTACTTACATTGCATTCCTTCTTTTTAAGCTATCCAACTCCTTTTGAATGCAGAGATTGAAGAGAGAGGGAAATGGGTTAAAACCAATCTGCATGATAGGTGTCAGGGGGACAAGCCTGTAATGTTAGCTATTCAGGAGGCTGAGATCTGAGGATCTGGTTCAAAGCCAGCCCAGGCAGGAAAGTCTGTGAGACTCATACCTCCAATTAACAAAAAGCCAGAAATGGAGCTGTAGTTTAAGTGGTAAAGCACTAGCCTTGGGCAAAAAGTCTCATGGACAGTGCCCAGGTCCTGAGTTCAAGTTCTAGGACTGGCACAAACCAAAAACCATTCTGTCCCCATCTGTGCTGTGCCACTGGTGGGTACCAGCAGTGGCTACAAATCCAAATCTATGACAACATAGCTGTTCATGTCCTGTATACTAAGCTCATGAGGTTTCATTTTCCCATCTCCCATCCAAGGCCCTGCTGGAAAGACCACTTGTTTCTTCCCTGGGCCACTCCAGGGCACTCCATCATCCAATCTTGCCAGGATGGCCTGGCTGGGGTGCTGCCCACAGCCTTCTCATCTGGTTGGTTTTGTGGGGGGGGGGTGGCAGGTAGTACTGTTACAGAGTAGCCTCCTACGCGGACCTCTGTTGGCTCTCTTGGTATCAAGTGTATGGCCCTGAAAGGAAGTCCACTGTCTTCTAGCTGGGAATGAGGATGTCATCCCCAAGGTCAGTCCTACTAGGTCCCATAGTCCTTACATGCTCAAAGCCACTTCTGGGAATTTTCTGCTCTCAGCTATGAGAAAGCTCTTAAAGCTTCAGCAAGCTTGGGGTTCTCATCTATCAATGCTCACCCTGACCATTTCACTCAGGCCTGCTCTGAGAAGCTCAGGACAGGGCAGTTCTAGGAGCCTCATTTTCTAGAAATCTGCTTATGGTAGCCCCAGACCTCATGTGATTCCCCAGCAACCATGTGATGTTTTAACTTGTTCTGGGTTCTGGGCAATATGAGCTGCTGGCTCAGACTTCACTTGATTTTGTTCTTCTCAGACTAGGACTGAGAGATACAAGGACAGAACCAAACCCCATCCCTATGCAGCTGCATTTGCTACCTCGACTGGAGCCCAAGTCCAAGTGTGTTATTCCTCTTTACGACCTATTATCCACCTTACTGCAGTAAGGTGGATCTGAAGTTCACCTCCTCAAGACATCCCAAAACACATCCACACAGTCAGGACTGCACCTACAACTGGAGACAACTGAGGGTTGGATTGGCTCTGACACTGGGCATCCTAATCCATCCCTAAAGGATGTGGGCTTCCATCCAAGAGGGGGCAGCCTGGACAGAAACTGGGAGAGGCCTGATGGCTGGAACCTGTCAACAGCCAGAGGGAATCCTGGAATGGGAAATGTCACAGAGGCCACTCTCCTGGTGTGCCCTCCTTTAAGGCACAAGTGACTAGGTTAGGGCTATCAAGGACTTTGCTGCCCAACCCCCACTTTGCTTCCCACAAAGGTCCCAGAAGGTCTGTGGACAGAGCAAGATAGAGGTCTGAGCAGTCGGGCTCAAAAGGATGCAGCTGCCCATCAATCAGGAGGCCTAGCTACAGAGGAAGGGCTTCTGCTGGGTTCAGCAGGCCTCATAAATGATCCAGGCCCATGCAGCAGCAGCAATGCAGTCATATAGTGGCAAGTCTCATGGTGACCCTCACATACAGAACCTGCCCCAGGACATTGTGTGGCAAGAGTGCTTTATAGATGTGACTAGTGAAGGATCTGTATAGACCTTGATCTGGATGGGCCTGGGTGTATATGTAGGGATTGTGCATGTATGGAGGGTCGTGGGTGTTTTATGTGTTGTCTAGTTGGTCCATGGAATGCATAAGGCATGGCTAGGTGTGGTTTGATATACATAATGGGTATACAACATGGGACTGAGGTGTGTGTAGTATGGTATGTGGTATGCATATGGCACGATACACAAATGATGTATGAGTGGGTGATGCACACACGTGGTATGGTGTGTGCACTGTGGTATATGCATGGTAAGAAGCATGTGTGTGCTGTGGTGGCATGCGTGTGGTATGTACTTATGGTATATGGTGTGTTAGATGTGTATGCTGTGCAGTATGGCATGTGATAGGTATATACTGTCAATGTGTAGTGGCATTTGGTGTATTATGTGTAATCTGTAGTGTTGTATTTAGGATGTGTGTGATATGATGTGGTCTGTGTATAGTGTAGTAAGATGTGTTATCTGGTATCTGGGGGTATGTGGTGGGTGTTTAGTGTGGTGTTCAGTGTATGTGTGTCACAAGTGTGCATGTGGTTATTTGTGTGGTGTGTGTAGTATTTGCTGAGCCATCTTGCCTCAGCACATAGTGAAACATAACGAACTCAATCCTACTAGTCAGTGGCAGGATATGTAGAGAGCAGTGGCAGACCTGGACTAATGGTACAGTACCACTGTCAGGTAGCAGGGCAGTCACAGCTGTCGGTCCGATGCTGGTCAGGATGTGCCAGGATGTGCAGGCAGTGAGCTGCTCTGTGGCCAGCCTGGGTGCTGCCTTCAACAATTTGGGCAAAGGCCTGAGGAAGGGCACTACCTTGTTCTGCCCATCCTGCCTGGCACTAAACCACGGGGGGTGGGGGGAGGAGAGGTGGATTAGGGACCGTGGTGAGCCATTTTCAGTGGCCTAGCAGGGATTGACTCTAGTCACAGGTGACCAGTACCCTGGCCATCTCACCAGAACACTGTGGGCTCATGAACTGTTGACCCACCTGCATTGCATGCTATGCTATCCTTTCCTGGCAACTAAGTCACACACAGTACAGGACACTGCCCTCCAGATAGACTCCCACAGGGAAGCAGGGGCTGACCAGACCATCTGACCCCTAATCAGCCCTCACTGGAGGTGAGATGCCCCTGCGATAAAGGTCACCAGCAGAGCCATGGGGGGGTAGGAACTACCCAAAGAAGTGCAAGATTTTGTCTTATTGGAGAAATGGGAGCAACCTTCCAGGTCAAAGTTAGAAAATTGGCATTTGTGCCAAACCTGGTCCAGGATGGTTTCTGTCAGTATCTGCCCATCATTACACGACATCCATTACTGCTTTTACAGCACGGTGCCCAAGCTGAGTAGTTGTGATGGAGACCACTCTGCTGGAGTCACAGTAAGTTCCAAATAGTCAACTCCTGGACCTTTGTGGTTGACCTCTGCATTATCTGAGGAACAGCTTTGTGATGACTGTTTACAGTTCATTTCTGGATAAACTGCTGTGAAAGTAAGCTACAACTTGACCCCAGAAGCACAGCCATGAAGGCGGAAGGAGCTAGAAGATGGAGTAGACATGGAGAGGCCCTCCTCACATGCCACTGTGATTCCAGCGGCAGTCAATGGGGAGACAGTGACAGACAGGGTATGACTCACCTACAGCCTGGCAGAAGAGATGGAAGGTTCCCAGCGCCTGCACCTGCTGTGCCTGGTCACCCAGGAAGGGTGGCAGCAAGGTGACCTGCATGCTGTTGTGAGGCCCTGAGCCCAAGGCTGGCCAGGGGCTTCGGGGAGAAGATGAGTTGGGGCCCAAACAGGACAGGGATGAGGAACCAGGAGGAGGGAAGGGCTTAGGAGATGAGGCTGCGAGACAGAGGACAGAAAAGAAAAGGGCACTAAGGAAGAAGGTAGTCAGGAACAGATCGCATGCTAGGGAATGCAAAATGCAGCAGGAAACAAG
Organism: Dipodomys ordii; assembly: GCF_000151885.1. Lineage (NCBI taxonomy): Eukaryota > Metazoa > Chordata > Mammalia > Rodentia > Heteromyidae > Dipodomys > Dipodomys ordii. The sequence continues at coordinate 534,502 of NW_012267502.1, read as the reverse complement.
ACAGGTGGATGAGGAAAAGGAAGTGCCCAGGACTATTACCGCCGGAGCCATCACACAAGTAACTAAGTAACAGCCTGCCCAAATCAATGATAAGGCTTCTCATTTATTTGGGTACTTTCCAAATATATACAATTCAAAGTAGAAAAATAAAAAGAAAGTAAATCTTATCAAAACACACATGTTGCCACCAAAATGACCAGATCACATCATGCTGGGGTGAGGCTGCCACACAGACACACAGAAACCCAGTTTATTGCTCTTTGCCATGGAATAAAAGTCTCCTTCTAATGGGTGCTTACAGACTGGGGATGTGGAGTGTAAAATGGGTGTGAAAATCGTACCGCCTGTTTACATCTTTAGTGACAGTCGTAGAAGTCATCTGGAATGAAATGTTGCTGCATGCCCAAGGACGCCGTGGTCTTGCCCACAGCTGGTAGCCCCATCTACCTGGCCCACTTTTCTTCCAGGAGGACAGCTCTGTGAAACCGAGGAGCAAGGCCACAGGGGACGCCCAAGGACAATGGGTATGAGATTAGACAGGAGGTGTTCAGACAACCAAAATCATCTTTCCAAAGGCTCTGTCCATGTGGACAGGAGATGTTGAGTGGCAGCATTGCCATGAACTTGTAAAATGCTTCTCCTTTACACAGCCCAATTCTATAGCCTTCTGTCACACAAAACCTGCCTTGTAGATGTGGGGCAACGGTCTTTGAGAGAGACCGAAAGGGGTGAGGGGGAAAGAGAAGAGAAAAACAATCTGTCTAAAATGATGCTTCTCTCAAAGAATAAAGAAATCAGTGTGTTCAACAGGTAGGTTTAGGTCCACATTTCTAAAAAGCAGAAAGAATGCCTTCAGCAAAAAGAGTCTATCCCTGAGAACCTTAAGCAACATAAGCCACATTGCATATCATATAACAAAATGTAGAAGATGCACATCTTCTAAATATTAAACATCTGCTCCTGTAATTATAAAAAAATGACCAAAGACATCAACATAATCAAGGCAAAAATACTAAAAAAATAATTAAATGGAAGAAAAGAATCGTGCCAATCTGGACAACAGGCAAATAAGTTACCAATCTGATAAACTAAAATGTCATTTCCAATCTGGAATTAAATTATATTTTAGTAGCTGCTACAAGAAGGGGACGCGGAAGGGTCACTCTTCCCAGCCAGTGGAGGTCACCATCTTTCCCCCCCCCGGACAAAAAAAGGGCTTAGGTAACTCGGTGCCACTACCCACAGGAACATCTTAAAGTACTCCAACGACTGCAGGACTTGAGACTGGGATGCAATGTTTTTCATTTTCCAAACGGACAAAGAGAAACAAGTCATAGCTTCAACTCAAGAGAAGAGACAAAGGGGTGAGGTTTGCTGCACAATCTTGAGACTCGGCTACTGCACTGGTTAAACACTAAACTCTCCACACACAGACTGAAAGACACAAGCAGGAGCACACAATGGGGCCTCAGTCTCCATCGGCATCTGAGTCAGCAAACTTCAGTTCACACTTGACGTCGAACGGCTTTTCCCTGGCAGAGAGATCATCGATCCTCTGTGAGTCCTCGCGGTCTGTGGGGACTTTGCTGGTGATGGTGTCCTGCTCTGTCTCATAGCCGGTGTCCAGAGCTGGCTTGGGATGCTCTCCATTCTGCTGGGAGAAGCTCCCGGGCTCTACTAACGTCTCCTTTACACTCTGCTCTAGGTCAGAAAAATCTGACTTGGGCTTCTTCTTCCCAAGCAGCAGGGCTGAACGGAATTTCAAGCACTGTCCGGGCAGGTAGCCCTTGTAACAGTTGTAGACCAAGAGGCAGAGGAAGAGGATGAAGATGAAGAGGAAGAGGGACATGAGAAGGCGGTTGTCACTTGACTTGAGATACACTGTCTTTGCTGAGTGGAGCTGTGGGACCTTGTTGATGACCTTTGGTTCACAGGAAGTGCTGGTGGGCGGGGGCTTGGGAGGTGAGGTGACAGCAATTGGTGTGGTGGCCTGGATGACTGGCGTTGGGGCAGATGACTCCAGGGAGGATGCCGCTGACATCCTGGGGGTTATTCTTCTACCTTCTGTCTGAGAAGCGGACAAAGTAGTGGTCACTGGGGTCCGTGGGATGATTTTTACCTCCAGGACATGCTTGGTGAGCAGCTGTGACACTGTCTTGTTCCTGACCCTCTCCTCTGACAGGCACTGGTATACCCCATTGTCTCCCTCAGACAGGTTGAAGATGAGCAGGTTTTTCCTGCCCACAAGACCATACTTAGGGCTCTCAGCCTTCAAGACACCGTTCTGGAACTTCCACACCACCTGGGCCAGGTTGGACTTTTGGGAGCATTTGAGTTCTGCTGTGCCACCATGCTTGAAAAAATGCTGCCGGAAATTTTCTTTACTTTTATCTGGAACATCAAGATAAATGTGTACAGCATCAACAACCCTCAACTGCTTTCAAATATTGGTCAATACCTACAGACGACACAAGAGTCTCATCCACGGAGCAAGATGGACCTTCAGGCCAACCGAAAAGATAAAAGACATGCGTGAACAAAGCAAGATATACCCTGGCTAGCAGCCAGGGATAAGGGCTCTGAGCAGCAGAAATCCCACATCTCACCCCAAGTCCTAGGAGAAAACTCATCAGGCTGGTGACAGTGAGCAATGACCAGTTATGCATCTGGATGGCAGTTATGTATCTGACTGAGTTAGATATCAAGTGATTATGCTAGCAGTTGGGGAGGCCTGAAGTTGGTGTTGGTCTTACATTTCTTTCCTGTTTCTCCTAACATAAAGATTGATGTCTGCTCAGACAGAGGAGGGATGGGTCCTGGGCATCTTAGGCCAATTCCAGCCCTGGCTTTAGCTATATCACTATCTCCCAGTAGTCAGCCACAGAAAATCAAATCGTGATGGGAAGGGAACACTAGTCGAACTAATTATGGGCTGCATGTCTCTTGTCTGAGGCGTTTAGGACCAGGATTTTTGGAATACAAATTTGTTCAGATTTTGGAGTATTTGCCTTTGTGAAATGAGATATAGCTTGGGAGAACTAAAACCTGAGCATGGGATTCATTTGTATTTCAAGTGCATCCTAGACATAGGGCCCACAGGTAAATTTATAGAATATTTAAAATATTTAACATGAGTTTCATGGTGTGAAATTTTCTACTTGGGGGGTTCACACTGGCACTCAAAAAATTTTCAGTTTTGTGAATATTGGGTGAGGGCTGCTCAGCCTATACTCAGGACCACTGCCTCTCATTCTCAGTAGGTGATTGTTTTGTTTAAGAAGCTCCAGCTAAGCAGAACAGAAAAGTGAAAAGTTGGAGTTTTCTAGTATAACCTACGCAAGTACGAATATTTTTCCTGTAATCAAGAAAGTCACAAATCAAGCACATGACATCTGAACTCTGATCAAAGGGGAGAAAGAAAAACACACATTCACACACATACAAATGCCACAGAGCTGAAGCACTGGAAATGGTTGGACAGCCTCGCTGTTCCTGAGGGGATGCTACAATGGGGAGCACTCACCTGGGCATGAGGACACATCGCCGCTCATCTCCTGAATCCAAGCCCTGAAAGGCAAAGGCCTCCTGTAAGTCACTGCACACTCACGGGGGAAGGGTCCACAGTGCCCTGTCCATACCTGCTGGGGCCCTGGGCCTCATGAAGATCCACACAGGTATATGTGGATGTACTCCAGGCACAGTAGGGGTCACGTGCCAGCACGCAGTCCTCACAGCTGCTATGTTTCCTGCAGAAGGCCAGGGGGACCTGGACCACTCCTGAGTTCGAGCTGGCATAGACAAACTTCCTGCCCTGTGTGCAGAAGGCAGAGACAGACAGGCATTAGGCAGATATCATAGACAGCAAGAGCTCCAGGACTCTGTGAGAATGACAGAGCATTTTTGAGCACTGTATGAAGGGGTAAATGAGCACCCCTCTACAGGATGAAAACTGGAATGACAGCAGATAGAAGACAGAGCCCAGTCCAGACCTGTACAATGCCTCTGTGACTCTGTATTGAAAGTAAGTCTGATTTGGGGCACAAATACCCACATGCTATCATCACTCTTCTGCAAATACAAAACCATATCAAAACCAATATCAAGAAGTAGTCTGGCCAGCAGTGCTGCAGCCACTGCTTGAGCTCCTGGCTCCTGATGGTTCACCATGATACCTGTGCCTTGGGTCCTACCTGGGCTTACCCAGCCTTTTTGTTTCTGACAGTACCCATGCATACAGCTCTGCAGACATGTAATGGAACTATCTAGCCAGCCCATCTAGACCTCCTTTCCACCCTACTGCCACACAACCTTCATCCCACTAACAAGAGATACCTTCATGAACACTGACACATTGGCTCAGAAAACCATGTAATGTGCACATGTCATATGCATCCAGATATATAAAAAGGGACTCAGGTATCTGTGTACCATGTTCACAGCAATCAAAGGACGGAAACAGACCAAGTGGCTACCTGTGGATGAATGGACAAACATGGTCTATGTAGACAATGGAACATTTTTGGGCCTTAAAAAGGATGGGTAGGACTGGGAAGATGGCTCAGTGGTAGAGTGCTTGCCTTGGATGCATGAGGCTCTGGGTTCGATTCCTCAGCACCACAGAAGCAGAAAAAAGCTGAAAGTGGTGCTGTGGCTCAAGTGGTAGAGCGCTCGCCTTGAGCTGAAGAGCTGAGGGACAGTGCCCAGGCCCAGAGTTCAGGCCCCACAACCATTAAAAAAAGAAAAAGGATGGGTAGTCTAACATATACTATAGACTTTGTGCCAAGTGGAATAAGCCAGTCACAAGAGAGATGCATGACTTTACTTATAGGAATTGTCTAGAGTAGTAAAACTCAAAGAGACAGATGAAAGAATAGGGGGAGGGGCTGCTCAAGGGCTGGGGAACAAGATGGAGAAAATGTGGACAGAGTCCTAGTTCAGAAAAATGAAAAGTTCTGGTGATGGAAGGAGGCAATGGCTGCAGATCAAGCAATGTATTTAAGACTGCTGAGCTGTATACCTAAAAAGTGGGTGGGGGCTGGGAATATGACTTAGTGGTAGAGTGCTAGCCTTGAGCAAAAGAAGCTCGGGGACAGTGCCCAGGCCCTAGGTTCAAGCCCTAGGACTGTCACTCACACACACACACACACACACACGTGGGATAGAGACTGCACTAGTGACTGGTGTCTGTAATCCAAGCTACTCAGAGGCTGAGATCTAAGGATCACAGTTTGAAAAGGCACATAGGATTCTTACTTCCAATTAACTAGCAAAAAGGCTGGATGTGGAGCTATGGTAGAACACCAGCCCTGGGTGAAATAGCTAAGGAACAGTAAGTGCCCAGGCTCTGAGTTCAAGCCTTAGTACCAGCACAAAAAAATAAAAATAAACAAAACAATGAACAAACAAAATGGGATAGTATACTTAAAGTCTGTATTTTTTTTCCTGTGATTGGAATGGAGCCCAGGGAATTGGATATACCAGGCACATGATACACCAGGGAGCCCCACCCTCATCTACATGTGTATTTACCATAATTAAAACCAAATCCTGCCATGATAATCAGAGGAGATAGTTCATGATGAGAACCTACCTCCACCCTAGTTGTAGGACAGAAGAGCTGTGCTACTAGCCCCTTCTGAGCCTTCACAGGAGCTGCTATAATGCTGCTTCTCTACTTTCCTCTGTGAGCAGAGGAAGGAGAACATCTGACAGGCAGAAAATAGCTGTTCCCTGTAGCCATGGTGACACAACCATACATGCAAATTCACCAAGGCTAACTGACTCAAGAAGAAGACATGGGGGGCTCGGAAGGTGGCTCAGTGGTAAAGTGCTTGCCTTGCATGCATGAGGCCCTGGGTTCGATTCCTCAGCACCACACAAGCAGAGAAAGCTGTAAGTGGTGCTTCGCTGAAGTGGTAGAGCACTAGCCTTCAGCTGAGGGACAGCACCCAGGCCCAGAGTTCAGGCCCCATGACCAGCCAAAAAAAAAAAAAAATGAAGGTATGGGACACTAAGGGCCTATGCAACCTTTCTCACCTGCCCTAAGCAACCGAGTCACATGTAGTGGAGGCTCAAGGACCCCAGCAGGCAGGGGCTTCCAGGGCACAAAGGTATAAATAAACCCCTGAAAACAGAATGGGGAGGGTTCCACATGTACGCTGTTACAGTTTGGTGCTGTGTGCACCTGCCATCAGGCAGAACTCAGTTACACAGGTATGCTGGGGATGCTGGCCAGACAGAGTACTTCATACCTATGATGAAGAGCTGATGGGGTGGGTCCTGCTGGGTCACTAATTTGCCTATCTCCACAGGACCTCCTGCAGCACCTCCTTCTCAATAGAAACTCACACTAACTCTCCAGTTTCTTCCAAAGAACAGTGCGCACTAGGTCCCCAGTTCCTTCCAAAGAACACTGTACTATAGATGCCTCCTGGGTGCTTGTGCAAGTCTGGATGAAGCAAATGTGCAACCTGGGAGCTCCAGATGTTACTAGGGAAAGGTCAGAGCTGGCTCACACAGCCACTTTCAAGTCTTTGGCCCTATTGGTCTCTGGATACAAAAGGGAAAACGAACACAGATACTTAGTCTCTGGAAGCTCACAGACCAATTAGATTTCCTTTCTTCTCCTTTTCAGAACTAGTAAGTAAATGTACTTTTTTCATGTTGCAAGAGGATCAAGGAATGAAACTGAAAATCAGCCAGTCTCCTTGGGCTTTGTGGACACAGCTGGGGAAGAGGGTGGGAAGACTTTGGAGGGATGTTTGCAAACATGCAGCTGCTGAGAGGCCAGCTCTATTTTCTCTACATGGAATGATGTCTGTGTAATGTGGGCAGAGGCCCTGGGTACTCTGGGTCTTGGGCAGGCACCAACTCAGGAAGACAGTGCACTGCAGGGCCAGTGTGAATGTTCATCCCTGCCACAGGCTGCTCGAGCAGTCAACTTGAGATTCTCAGCCACAGATGTTATGTGGGCCAAAAGTCAGAGCAAGGCCTTGGAAAGGAGGAAGAAAACAGGACAGGACCAGCAATGGACATTACAAGTATGGCCCAGGTCACAGTATAGGGGCCTGCATGAGGCCCTCAGGAGACTCTGACAAGGAGAGGAGCATCCTGGATGACAGGAACATGACCTGGGCCAGCCACAGGCAGGTGGCAGCCCAGTTCACAGATCCTGAACCTCATGAGATTCATGGAACCCTCACAGCAACCATGTGTGTGTGTGTGTGTGTGTGTGTCTGTCTGTCTGTCTGTCTGTCTGTCTGTGTGTCTGTGTGTGTGTCTGTCTGTGTGTTTGTCTGTGTGTGTATGTGGTGTATGAGGGGTGATTTAAGACCATTTTAAGAAGAGGAAACAGAAGCACACCGACACCTGAGGGCCACAGCAGTCAGGATCTGAACTTGCCTGTGTTCTGCTCCTCACTGCTGTAGCCCAGCTGTGGTACCACTTCCCACACCCAACATGACAGAGGACAGCCAGTGAGTCAAATCCAATCTCTACCCCCCTTTGGATGTTTCTATCTTGCCCCCCAGCGAAGAGATTTGCATTTCTTTTTTAAGGGTGAGTAAAAATAGTGTTTTGCTTCCTATTAAACTAGCTTGGTGTCCACAGACTGGCTTACTCTAAGCTAAACTCAGGCAGTCAAGGTTCCAGCCTCCAGAATGTATTGTCAGTTTCTTCCTAGGAAACATGTGCTTCCCTTGGTTAAGAAGGAAGAGTGGTGTTGACATAGGTGAGAACTGTAGAGTTACTTGCCATTTCTCTTACAAGTTCTACACTGATGAGTCTCTGTACACGGTGACATTCACCTACAAGTCTGCAATCTTAAAGGGTCAGGACACAAGGACATGTTTTCATGGGACAGGACCTGTCTCAACTTGGCATCTGCCATCCGCACCAAGGGTTCAGTGAAGTTTTGTCTGTCTGCCTCCTTCTGATGTTTATAAAACAGCGTTCTATATAGACCCAAAGGCCAGCTCACCTGAGCAGCCATACTCAGGCAGATCAGTTTACATCACAGACCTCAGTAAACGGGCCACCAGCCCTACTACCTTGGCCACTTTACCTTCTTCAAAGACAGTAGTAGGGTTTGGACTGGCTCAGAGTTCTGGAAGAGTCGTGTTTCCTCAATGATGTGGACATCGTTGTCAAGGCTGACAGCTTTGTGGAGGGTGCCCCGATCTGCAAGATCAAATCCCCAGGTAAATGAGACAGCCCCAGAAGGACACGCCTAGGTCAGCAAATGAAGGTCACCAAGGTCACTCAGAGGCAAATGCTCCCCACTGGGCATATCCAAAATACTCTCTCAATGAAATGCTGAGACTAAGAGGACAGTGTTGCATTGACATGAAAGAGAGCCAGGTGCCAGTGGTTCACTCCTGTATTCCTAGCTACTTGAGAGATTGAGACCAGGAGGACCATGGTTTGATACCACATCAGGGAGAAAAAGGTTGGTAGACTCCCTTCTCAATCCATATCTGGATAAAATGGAGCATGTGTATCATACTAAGTGGTGTGGGAGGTGGAGAATGTCAGTCTAGTCCAACTCCAGCAAAAAAGTCTGCGAGTCTATCTCCAAAGAATGAAGATGCATGTGGTAGTGCACAGCTGTTATGCAGGCAGTATAGAAAGCCTGAAGTAGGCAGATGGTGACTGCAACGAACGACCTCAACAACAGATCCCAGTCTAGCAAGTATGAGGCCATGAGTTCAAAGGCTACTCCTATCCTTCGTCCCCCTGCTCCTCCCCCACAAAAAAAGATTAAAAAGCCATTTGCAAAGTATTCTTATTTTCTCATGAAGTATAAGGCCCTATAACATGTGAAATCAAACACTTTTCATCAATCAAGTTGACTCAGAGAGTGGAGGCTGATTCCACTTGAGGCAGCTCCTGAGCTCCACGGACTCTCCAGAGATTCATCCCAACAGGGCTACAGGCAGGTGAGGGCAGGGCATATGTCAGCTGGGAAGCGACAGGGGTGGGCTCAGAGCCCTGCCACCTGCAGAGGCTACAGGCCATGGTCCAGAAATACTGGTTCTAGAAGGCAGATGAGGAGGTGTGCCTCCAACAGGTCAGGACCTGTCTAGGTCCTTCCAGGTTGCAGTGACAGGCCCATCAGCACTTAGGAAATGCCAGGCTGATCAGAGCTCATAACCACCACTGACAGAATCATTCAGGGATTTCTTTGCAATAGCCAGTTCACACACTGATTAGGATTTGCAATCTTTTATAAGCTTTCCAATTGGCTAATGGACAGAAAGACCTGGAAGTCCAGGTATTGTAATGTCTCAGAAATCAGTTCATAGTATCACAAACCTCTTGTCACCCCTAAGGATTTTAAGTGGACTTGACACAGACTCACTGTGACTGTGAAGCCCTCAGAACCCACCTGTGCTGATAAACATGACATCATAGATGGTCCCATCCAGGGCCTGGGTCCTGTCCACCACGATCTGGGTGTAGTTCACATCTTTTTTGACTAATCTGGGCTTGTTGTCTATGGGAGTTACTGAATCATCCATCAAAGGGTGGTCTTTGACAAACTGAAGTGTTTTGTCTGGTAAATTCAAAGAGCTGGTGTAGTTGGCTGCACGTGCCTCGCTGTTGATGCACTGTGAGGGCAAAAGTTTTCCTGGTTAACATGCCTGCCTGTCATCAACCAACCACAGCATTGGGAATCATGGAAGGTGTAGCACTGGGAGAGACACTGAATGTCTCCAAAGAAGAGTGACAGGGGATACCTGGATATCTCATTCCCAGGAATCAGAGGACACAGCACATTCACAGGATAAAACTGTGCTTTTGATGCATAATCAGAGTAGGAATTATCTATCAAAGAGCACAGAAAGCATTGCTGCTGAACAGTCTGATCCTAAATAGCATAAAAAAGTAAAATGTCAAGAATGTTTTGGGTACCAACCTCCTGATGTCCATTAACCTAAATTCCTAAGCAGCAGAGGACATATTTACTGAGCCCAGAAGAATGATGACAGTGTCTGCCAGACACTCAAAAGATCCAGTCCTGGGAAAGGACTAGGTTAGGGCCCATCCAAGAGCCATATCAATGCCCACCTACTGTGTGGGAAACAATGACTGGACAATGAGATCAGCCTAGAATGATTAGTTTGTTTTACCTAAAATTGACTACTTTTTGTAGGGGAGAAAGTAGTTCGTGACATTGCAGAAGCCTTTGTGGATAAATTCTTTCTCAGTAGGAAACTAAAAATGAACTAGTCCCTAACTGTATTACACAATGTTACTTTTACAAAACACCCCGCCAGTAGCATATCTCAGTCCGGGAGTCTTGCAAGACCCATTATTCCACACACAGAAGCAAACAGTGAAGGAGAGCTGGGTTCCTCAGCAATCAGGCTCAACAGCTGCCTGGCTGGGTGGAGACTCCTCTGACCAGGGGACCCACAGAGAGCTCTGGCAACCTTGTCAAGTTTCATCTTGTTGGACTCAACCCTTGGATGTTAACAACAGCCCTTCTTTCAAGCTACCCCGCTGCTTACCGCTCCAGGTCGCGGAGTGGGCACTGGTCCATTGTATCGCACCCACTTAGTGTGGGACTGCTCCACTGTGGTACTCTGCATATACTTGCCACGAGAGAAAACTGCTTCCACCGTGGAGAGCGTGTAGGCACAGACTGCTGACAGCCCCACATTGTTCCTGCAAAGGGAGGCTATGTGAGCTTACAGAAAGCAGCAGACCAGCAGGGAGAGCACATATCACACCTGCCAAAGGCACTTACAGCTGTGGGGTGAAGAGTGCATAGAACACAGGCTCCTTGAGGTCTGGGGCCCTCAGCACAAAAACATCTTGCAGTATGTTGAATATCAGGCCTATGTCTTGCTGGGAGCAGATCAGTTTGGCCTTCAGGAAAGAGGTCCACTTCCTCTGCAAGGTCCTCAGGCCTCCTTGGTCCCCCTGGAACAATGGGTAGAGGATAGGACAGGGGAGCTTAGATGCCCTGTAAACAGGTGGTCTGCATACAGGGTGCAATGTCCACCCTCACTAGCTCACAGCATGGCCCAGACAAGCTTTGCTGAGTGAAAGGAAAACAGATAGTTCTGCGCTAGCTTAGATCAGACTTTCTGGATCAAAATAAATACAAAAGACAAAAAAAAAAAAAATCCCCTCCCTTAAAACTTATCTGATAACAACGGAAACTAGTCCACAGCACTCTGAATGCCACTGAACTCTGGCTCTGAGAAGGCTCACTCTTGGCTCCAGGGTTCTCAAAACTACAACTTGTAAATGAATAATAAGGGCCTCCAGTCCTGAAACCTATCTTGGGTGAATGTGTGAATGTCTCCCTTTGATAGGTCCATGCCTCTACCTCCATTCTACTTGCTGACATATAGCTAGAATACAGTGGGCATACTAGATTGTCCTTAAACACTGTGCAGTTGCCAGTGACTGAGAGATAACAACTCTCAGGACTTTGTGGTTGGGCAAGAATACAACTGATTGACCTTATCCATGGTTTCCTTCCCATGGTTTCAGTTATGGAGATCAGAAAGTCTCAGGCTCTTTTACTGTGTGTGCTGATACTGGGTCTTGAACTCAATGTCTGGGCCCTGGATATTAGCTTTTCTGCTCAAGGCTGGTGCTCTACCACTTGAGCCACAGCTCTACTTCCAAGATTTTGCTGGTTAATTGAAGTTTTATAAAAGCCTCAGAGTTGGCTTTGATCTGTGATCCCCAGATCTCAGACTAATTAGATAAGCTTATAGTTGTGATACACTGATCTTAGCCTTTTAATATTTGTTTTCACAATTTTGAGAGAAAATACATTCATATAAACTTAAAACAGTATGTCTGGGGCTGGAAAGGTGGCTCAGTGGTAGAGTGCTTGCCTTGCACTCATGAGGCCCTGGGTTCAATTTCTCAGCACCACATAAGCAAAAAGAAAAAAGCCAGAAGTGGCACTGTGGCTCAAGTGGTAGAGCGCTAGCCTTGAGCTGAAAAGAGCTGAGGGACAGCGCCCAGGCCCAGAGTTTAGGCCCCACGACTGGACCCAAAAAAAAACAAAAACAGTATGTCTTCATCACTGTCTATTCATAGCTAATGTTATGTTGTACTTAATTTATACTTTACATTTTACCACAGATGTGTAAAACACAGCATATATGGTTTTGGTACTGCTCATGGAGGTCTTAGACTAAATGTCACATGGGTCGGGAGGGAACCATTGCAATGTGCAGGCAGAAGAATAGGAGATAGAAGAGCTTTGTTTATTTTGAACACAATGATTTCACATCTCTACTGTGAAATCTAGGAGGACAAACGATGAATGTCATAAGAGAACCACATTTTCTTTCTGAGGTTTCAGCAGAGGAAATGTCCAGCATGTCTGTGACCATATGTCTCATGGGCACTCAGGTCCTGAGGAGCAGCAGAAGGGTCTGAGTGCACAGGGTAGCAGAAACAGGAGCCTGTGCTTACACTGGCCTCAGTCCAGCATTGAGAACAAGAAAAGGACTCTATGGGAACAACAAAAGATACGTTAGACCTGCAACTAGCACTTGGTGGGGGTATATTGTTGGATCCTGTTCACAGATACTCCTGCACTCCCCTCCTCCAGGACAAGATGTCAAGGACAGGGTCAAGTCTGTTCTGCCTGTATCCTGATGGCCACAGAACTGCAAGAGGGGTAAAAGGTGACAGTGTAAGAGCTCTTCTAGCCAGTGTTACTCTAAGGGCACCTTGAATACTCACAGGGAGCTCTAGCCCCTGCAGTGCCCACACAATCTACAGTCTTGGCCTCACATTAAACTAGCCTAGATATTTGTAGTACCTAGGCCTGAAAGATAAGAAATTGGTCCCCAATGAGTGGGGACAACTGAGGGACTAAGTGATCCCTGGCTAGAAAAAGTCTAGGCAGCTCATAAGATGCTAGGCAGACATTCAAGTACCTGGAGTATACGCTTCCTATCTTGGAAAGTAGGCTGTTAAAGAGAGATGTCCAAAGTACCACTCGACACCACAGGCATGAGATTTTTGACACTGCCATGAAAGATTCCCACAGAGATCACCACACTGAAGGGTCATTTGGCAACTTGGTATGTAATAGCTTCCATGGGGGAAGCCTGACAACTGGACCTGGTTCTATGGGTCCTAATGGTCTGTCTAACACCTGTCCATTCCCCCAAAGTGCTGGCCAGGCCACTTTAAGGTTTGTTAACTCAACCCAAGGGAACTCCCCTCCCCAGCACTGGGGTTTGGCATCAGGCAAGACTTTGTACATGGTAGGCAATCATTCTACCATTTCAACTACTTCACTACCTCACAAAAGTGACCTCACAGCCAGGTGCCCAGGAATCGTGCCTATAATCTTATTGATGCAGGATGCCAAGACCTACAGGATCAAAGTAAATAGGCTGGGGAGAAAACTCCATAAGGTCCTATCTCCAATTAACCAGTTAAAAAGTTCAGGCTAGAGGCAAGCCTACTAACTAACTAACTAAATAAATAAATAGATTAATTTAAAAGTCATGACCCAAGATCCTGCAATATGCACTTTGAGCTTTAAGCCTGACATTTTGGTGTGGATTCTGCCTCTTAACCTTCAGCGTTGGGCACACAGTTCATAGTTAATGCAGTAGACGGAGACTTCAAAAGTAAGATTCTAATTCCCATGGAGTCTGATGTGTACAAACAACAGACCCAACTTATATATCTGGGAGGTCTGAGGACAGTGCTTCAGAACCAGACGCTGACTGGTTTCATGCTGCTTTCCAATGCCCCTTTAGTCCTCATGGACACCAGGGTTTCCAAGAATGGAAGGCTGGCACCTGCCAGGCCCCTTACAGTGACATCTGTGGCAGGAAGTCCTATGTCAGGGAACGGAATATTTCCAGACCTGTTCCCAGAGAGCAGAAATCCAGGGTGGGCAGGGCAGTGCTCACCTTGCACACTCTCGCAATACGAGGGACCATTAACTTGAAAACAAACTCATATTCCACAGATACTTCCGTGAAGAAGAAGTAGATCTTGTCGTCCTCACCCTCGGCACCATCTGGGCTTTTTCGGATCACATCAGCAAAGACAAAGCTAGGCTCTGCAGAGAGATGACACAAGATTGGCCCTGCACATGTAGTTGTGTCACTCCCCGCTCCTCATGGTGTCACAGGCAACTCAGTGTAGCCTTGGGACTCGGGGCTTCCCTGCAAGGATATTTGCAGTATGTGTGCCACATCTCAAAACAATTCCAGAGTCAGAAATGATAATGCTACTGAGTCTGGCTGTGCTTAACTCACCCCCTCCTCAGTTCAGAGAAGTGGCCCCAACAACGGCCATGCAGGGTATTTTTTGATGCCCACCCCAGAAGTTTAATGGAGCTGCTTTGACAGGCAGCCAGAGCATCTGATGCTTTAACATGGAAGCAGGTGCACTAAGACTGAGACCTTCAGATGGCCCATCCTGAGGAGCTGATTGATGGTCCTAGAGGCCACAGGATTTGCCCCACACTGAGAAGCTTCAATGTAGCCCAAGGCCCACTAGCCAGCGATCCCAGACCCTAACTTCAAATATCATCCAGGTACTGTCTAGAGGTAGCAAGGCACTCTGATTCCATATGACCTCCTCTGGAGACTTGATACAACGCTTGCAATGTTAATGTCATGCCAAAATAAGACCACATCCCAGTGTGACAAATCTGAGTTCTTCATTTACCATCTGAATGTCACTTTTATGAAAGTATCTCCGGTCTGTTCTCAGGGTAGGTTAAAGTAGCCTTAAACAGTGTTATTTAGTTAAGAGCTATCTGATGGTTTGCCCTGGATGGTTGTGTCCCTGCTACCTAGGGCTGAGGGAGATCAGGAACAGCCAGAGGGGAAGTGAAATGAACCGCACACACCAGGTGAGACACACCATGTCTTACCATTCAGCCATGGGATTGTATATTCTGTCCGAAGAGGACTGTGGGAAGAGTTTCGGGAGATGATGGGCTCGCTTCCCAAAAAATTATATGCCGTCCCCGAATACAGCTCTTGATCTGAGGTATCCCAGGAGCAGGGAGGAAAAAAGAAAGATTAGCTCCTCCAGCTGTGGCACATAAACATGGATGAATGTTTAACAGGATTTCTTTGTAACTGAATTAAGCCCCTGTGTAGAAGGAGAAAGTTAGTTCCCCAACTTTTGGGATGACCTTCCACTTCCTACAGCTGTCTTTCCTTTGGAGTAATTGTAGGTACCACACTGAGCTGTATTTTAGGATTTAAAGGGAAATACGTGAACACGTCAAGAACTTTTCACACTCAGTGAAAACAACAGCAGATGGCTCCTCCATCTACCATGGGTTACATTTTCATAATAGCATCCTAAATCGGAAGTACTGGTTACAAGAAATACAGTAAGTTCCCCCCTTTCCTTGCCAGACAACACAGACCACAGGCCATAAATGTGCCCAAAACACACCAGCTTAGAGGAAGGCAGACTCACCTCACCCAAAGTCTATTTTGTAATCAGGTTCTAAATATCTGTTGAAATTCACTGAACATGAAAATGAAGACTGAACGCTATTATGGTGTACTTCATACCATGACAGGGTTAAAAAAAAAAAGTTAGTGGAACCACTGTAAGCTGGAGACTGTACAGTAATGGGTACCTACAAAGCACATGGCCCAATCACTGCAGATGTCTTGAGACCACAGTAGGCAGCATGGGGCTCCATGACTCACTTCCCTCCCAAACAGAAATATCTGAATATTGTGTAGAAAGCATTTGTGCTACCACTATAGTGGCTGGTTATCCCTTTGAACAATGAATTAAAAAATTCCTAAGGCATCTGTGCTGAGGGACGTATACCTTCTGTAAGGGCAGCTAATGTTAAAACGAGGCCTGGCAAGACAGGACTGGGAAGGAAGGAGAGCCAAATGTCTTGTACAGGGATGGAACACTTGGCCATAAGCTTCAGCAGCGAGGAGCCTCAGGAGAAAGACTCACCAACCATGACAGATGTGTAGCTGTGCGCAGGGTCAAAGGGACACCTTCCTTTGCCAT
Source organism: Dipodomys ordii (assembly GCF_000151885.1). Classification (NCBI taxonomy): domain Eukaryota; kingdom Metazoa; phylum Chordata; class Mammalia; order Rodentia; family Heteromyidae; genus Dipodomys; species Dipodomys ordii. Next base: position 518,497 of record NW_012267502.1, on the reverse strand, counting down.
CTTCATTTTTCCCCAGAAACTTAAAGGATTCTAAGTTCTGTAGTGGAATAAAGAGAAAGAGGATCTTAAGATATCTGATTTTCTGAGACAATAATGTGTCTTGGTACCATTTAATTTTATAGCTTCCTTATTCCCAGACGACCAATAGAGAAGAGCAGATGGGAGTTGGGTCACATGATTTCTACTCTTGGAGACTTGGGTTTTATTCCTAGCTGTATGTCACTCAGCTTAGAGTGCACACCAGTGCATTGGGCCCTAAATGAGTGACCCAGGATCTCAGTATCTTCATCTGGAAAATGGGAACCTGGACGGTGGTATCTCTACTAGAGCTGTTCAGGGCTATTAAGAACCAAATACGAGACATGTTCAACAAGTAACAAGGGCTCATGTTTACAATTTAACTATCATTAGACAAGGATAGAAGTGTGGGGTGGGGGTGAGGAAAGGCAATAAGCCATGGAGTCAAGCTGATTAAATATGCATGCATGAAATATGATGGTGAAAGCCCTTTGACAGGAATACAAAACAGGTTCTGCCTGAGATAGGGCCAGACAGCTCCCTGTTAGGCTATGAAATGTGAAGTGGGATGACAACATAGCCCATGTGATATAAGCCATTTATCACACCAGAAGACAACTGGCAGACACTGGGGCGATGTGTAAAGGGCCTGAAGGATTCATGATACTGGGGAGTTGGCCATCTATTTTCTTAGCTATAGAAATGGAATCAGAATTAGGTAGGAAAGTTGTCATTATTTTCAAGAGATTATTTCAAAGGCATTTAAAGATCATGAGTCATACTTCCATAAGAATTCGCACACTCACACAACATGTGCACACAACATGTGCATGTAATCCCCAGTTATGCAATCCAAGTAGTTAGTACATATGAATGAGTGATCAGCTTTTTTGTTGTTTCAAATTTTCTATTGAAAGTTTTGGGGAAAGTTAGCCAGGCATCTGTGGCTCATGCCTGTAATTCTAGCTACTCAGGAGTCTAAGCTTTGAGAATCACGGTTCAAAGCCAGCCCAGGCAGGAAAGTCTGTGAGAGTCATGTCCAATTAACTGCTAGCAAGCTGGAAATGGCACTGTGGTTCAAGTAGTAGAGCATTAGCCTTGAGCAAAAAAGCTCAGGGACAGCACCCTGGCCCTGAGTTCAAGTCCCAAGATTGGAGCATGTGTGTGCACACATGCATACACATACACGTTTTAGGGAAAGTTACACATCTAGACTGACACCTAGCATACTCTCTTCTTACCTCAACCACAACATTTCTACCATATGTAAATATAAACAACAGAGCTATACAATGCTAGACATTTTGATGTGAAAAATGCTTTCAGTACAACTTATGCTTATTTTTTTGTACATTTGTATTTTCTAATGAGTCTGTATATCTCATTTCTCTGACTCTTGTTTTGTTATTTTTGCAGCGGATATCAAACGTAGGGTCTCTTGCATAGTAAGCAGGAGCTCTATCTCTTAGCATATTGAGAAAATCAAATAAATTAAGGATTAGAGAAAACTAAGCTTTGCATTTCATCAGCCAATACCTATCCATGGTTTCAGGCATCTGTAGGTAACGCAGGGTTCTGAGTAGTGCAATGACCACTGCCATGCCCTATACAGGACATGAATAATCCCGCTGTTCTGTGTGTCCAGGCTGAATGCCCTACTCACTGGTCACTCAGAAGTCATCTTAGATATTAAATACACAAACCTCAGGTAGTTTGGTACTACTTGAGCTTTCAGGCATCCACTAGGGCCTTGGAAACATGTTCCTAGCAGATAAGGGACCACCAAATAACATGTTTCTCATCTTTCAGGAACTTATGAAATCCAGGGTTGGTTACTAGAAAATGTGCCTCATTTCCAACTCTCCAATGTACTTGCTTAAAACATGCTCCTCCTTCTGTTGATGATTGCCTAATTGAGCACTGGATTGTTTGAATAAAAAGAATTTCTCCCGAAAGGATAAAGTGAGACAGTTTGTTAGCTTGGTTGTTAACTTGAGAAAGGCCCCTCCTCCCCTTCCCTCCCACAGCAGGATAGAGAAGATAACCAATTAGACCAGCTGAGGACGTGACTCAGGGAAAGGCAGAAAGTGTCCTGCTCAGACCACTCAAGAGTGGGTGGTCCTGGGAGGGCTGTGCAGTGGGCAGGGTCATGCCAACACAGAATGGTGACACAGTATTCAAGACCCACCAACACTGGCCAAGAATACACACCATTTAGGTTGCAGGACCTTCATCGGTGTGACTTGAAGCCCACCATGGGCAGGGTGTTGGGGTCACGGTATATAGGTAACTATCAACAGTTCACTTTCTAGAATGTCTCTCCATCATTCCCAAGAACCACAACTGATCTGAGTCCTGCTTCAACCCATGCCTTGTGCAGCAACACCATGGCTCAGCGGAGCATTAAAGACTGCACACTTTTCCCACAGCCTAGTGAAGCTTTCCAGAGGGGCCTGGAGCTACCCTAACCCTCACATTGCAGAACTGAAAAAAATCCTAGTGCTTTTGGGTTAAAGCTTCACTTTCTGTCTACTCAAGATTCCACTCTTAACCACTGCTCAGGGAGCACACTGATCAGGGAACAAGTCCATGGCCTTACCAGGTGGTCACAGATGGGCTGGAATGCATTAGTCCCACATACATAGAGAGAGCTGGCACTGAGGGGCTGAAGTACCCGGATGTAGTTGAGGCATTCTGTCTGTGGGAAGAGAAACACCATCAACAGCCAGCCACTGAAATGCCCTCCACATCCACATTGTGAAGTCCTTCGGTGCTGCCCCTGCATTCCCTCCTGACACTCCCAAATAGAGGAGTCTGATACCCCTTCCACCTTGTGTACTGCTCAACTATCAGCTGAGTTATATCATCTTATCTCTAATGTGTACACAGGCTGTTTAGGTGATATTTTCAGTTCATTAGGTAATTGATATTTAATAAAGATCTGTAGACCAAACATAGGAAGGAATTGACCTCAAATTGCCCTTGAGCTCCCGAGGTAGAAAGAAATGTATTTTACTCTCACTGAACACATAAACCATTCCCTTGGCTACCAAACCAGCACAAAAGACCTCCACCTTCCAGGTGATGCTGCCCACAGAACAGGAAAGAAATGTTTCTTAGAATCCCAAAGCGGAGAAGCTAAGCAGAGAGGGAGTGTCGCCAGCTGTGTATCATAAAGGCCCCAGCAGGAAAACAAAGGCTCCACTTAGGAACCCACATGCTATTTTAGGGTGAACAGTACTTGGATTATATAGACTACAGTCTGAAATTATCTCAAATCAGAAAAGTTTCTTTTGGCTGTGACTGTTTTCAAACTGGTAGATGTAATTCACCATCACCCAAGGGACAAGGAGGGGGAAAGTGACAATGGCTATTTCCCTCTGCTTTGCAGACCCTGCTGTATGTGTAATTCCATCAGTGTCTGCTGTCCACTTTCTTATCGCTTCCTCAGGAAACACTTGGTTTAGAGACACATGCTTCAGTAAAAGTGTTTTGACACTTTCCTAACAATAGTTAGAGAAAAAAATTAAAAAAATAAAAAAATGAATTGAACAACCAAAAAAACCCTACAGGTTTCTCAAGAAATGTCTCTGCAATTAGCCAAATTCTTGCTATAACTCTACTATCATGAACAATATCAGGAACTCATGGGCTCTCACAGTCTGAGAACCTAGCAACAGGCAGGGGTACGGTGACACGGTAGGTAGGAACACTCTAGTTCTTCCTGAGTCTCACTATGCTTAGGAACCTAAGGAATGGGCTTCTGCCTAGAATCCTCCAATTCTGGCAACATCCCAAGACCTCAAGCTGCAAGGAAGATCAGGAATCCTAAATTTTACACTGCGTGTCAGTGAACATAGGGAATCCGATGATTCACATCAAGTAGAGCACATTTTTCACGTGTCTCCTGTGTCTGGCATCCATCCCCATTCTCAGGAGAAGGAATAAGCTCCCCCAGCAGGACCACTCAAACACACACCACACCCAGCTGAATTCAGAAGATACAGCACTCCGGATGAAACAACGAAGGATGCATGTGAGGTTTTGTAACTGGCAAAAGCACTTACCTGTTTTGACTTTCCCTTTTCTGCACATTTTGCTTTTTTGTCTTCTGAGACTTTCCAGTGTACCTGTGAGCGAGAAACAATTCAAAATCTAGTTCATATTATGCTCTCCCTTTAAAAACAGGTATGGGATAAAATGCGTGTTTTTTTTTTTTTTAAAGGCACATCATGAGGGTTCAGAGCACGGAGGATTCTGAACTGGAGGAAAAAATGCAAATTGTAAAAAAGGACTGAGGCCTGGGGGCCTTCCTGAACATTCTATGTTTATCATCTCAAAAACAAGAGGTCTAGGAGCCCTAATATTAACCACAAAAGAACAAGATAAAACTGAACCATTTGAAGTGGGGAAAAATTACTTTTCTCTACACACACACACACACACACAGAGTAGAGTATTATTCACCATTAAGAAGACAGGAATCCTATCAGTTACAGCACCATGGGTATAATGAGAGGACATTAAGTAAAATAAGGCACACATGGACAGACAAGCACTACATTTCCTCTCTCAGGTGTGGAAGCTAAAACTAGCCAACCTGGAAGTAGAGTAGTGATTACTAAAGAATAGACAGGGTATGGCTAGTAGAAATAGTGGGATTTGATCAGTGCATACTTAATACATGTATGGAATTATTATTATGTACAATTAATATATGTTAAATAAACCAACTTTGATATCCATTAAAACTGAAGGAGCCAAGTGAGGGCAGCTCATGCCTATAATCCTAGCTACTCAGAAGGATGAGATCTGAGGATCACAGTTAGAAGCTATCCCAGGCAGAAAAGTCTATAAGTCTATTTCCAAGCAGCCAGTAAAAACCTGGGAGTGGAGTTGTAGCTCAAGTGGTTAGAACTCTATCTCTGATTTAGCAAACTAAGGGACAGTTCCTAGACCCTAAATTCAAGCCCCTAGTATTGGTGCACGTGCACATGCATGTGCGTGTGCGCACACACACGCACGCGCACGCACACACACACACACACACAGGAGCCTTCAGAAGGTGGCAGAATCACGGTCCCTGATACCTGTGTTGGCAGCAACTGATGATAACAGTGTTAACACCACTGTCAACTCAGTGCCGCTCTGTGGAGGATCTTCAAAGCAGCATCAGAATCAAGGCCACCACAAGACAGAAAGCAACACAAGATGGAAGGAAAAACAAAGGGCCCTAGACTCCTACTTTGTCCTCCCTAAATGACCTTTACCTATTCCTGTGTAAGGCCCTGAAACTGGCGAAAGTTACAAATTAGGACATTTCTGGAGACTTACATAGGTGTGGGGCTCAATAGTGAGGAAACACACAGAGCTTCTTGGGAAAGGAAAGCCCAGGTGAGCTATCATTCAGAACTAACAGTGTTATATCACCCAAATGTTCCTAGGGCAGAAAACAACCATCCACGTGAAGTTATTGCAGTGGATCTCCAATCAGGATGTCCAAGAGCCTAATAAGGTCCCAAGTGCCTGGCAACTTCCGTCAGAATGTAAAAGGCAACTGAAGTTCCTCATCCACCTGTGGAAACGGCTTCGGTCAACTATGTGAATGGTAATCAATCCTGAATCATATTTCTGGGCTTTTCACTAAGAAATTCTGCCAAGCATAGCCCTGGCCCAAGTTACCAAGAAGATACAGCTGAGATAGATGCAGATGCACAGAGGAAGGTCTGAGTGGGCAATGAGCCTGCAGCACCCATCTGCTCAGCCACTTTCTGGAAAAACACTATTTCTAAAGTAGAAGAGATTCAGAAACTTACTGACCTGTCAATCAGAAATTAGGAATAGGACAGATCAAACAGGAGATAGAACAGAACCATTGAGATTGGGGACAGAAGATGCTTTTTACCAGCCTGGAAACAGCCTGAGTCAGACAGCAGGGAAACCAGAAGGCCTACCACTAGAACAAAGGATCTGATCATTAAAAAAGGACTCAGAGCTTAAAGAGGGGCTCCCTGGTGTACACTTGCCTAGCATGTGGAAGGCCTGGTTTCATCCCTAGAATCACAAAACTAAAAGAGGGCTGAGTTATTGGGGTGGACATAAAAATAAACATTTGCAGCAATCACTGTAGCACTAAAACTCAAACCATTGAAGCCTCACCGCTGCCCTCTGGGTAGAACCAAGTCATGAACTCCTTTTTCTGAAAACTAGTCAATGAAGGTGAGCCTCTGGCATCTGTCCCCACTTTCCCTAGAACTAGAAGACCAAAAGGCTGGTGAGGGTACTTTCTGTACCAGTTGACTCCTGGATGACAGATGAAAAGGGAAGAGAGAAGCAGAATATCACATTTTGTGACTATGAGGAGGCTGCACACACTGGCTTTGATGTCCCTGGGCCACTGAGGCTCGAGAGGAAGGAACTTGTCCTCAGGGAGTGCCTCGCTCACCTGGCCTCTGTTCAGGGCAAGCCCTAGAGGAAGATGTGAGAAGACAGAGGCTCACTTTAGATACTATAAGGATGTAAGGAGCAATGACAAGGATAGAACATGAGACAGATGGTGCAGAGTGGCTTTCTCATAGTGGCCCAAGAAACAGATTAAACGGACAGAATGTCTGGATGTAACAGTGGAGCCTGATTAGTTTTCCCTGGGTTCAATACAAATCTTTTAGCAACAATAACAACAACAACATTTCATAATCAAGTTGGTGAAATGTGAACTGGCTGAATAATGGATGCTATAAAATGTGGGGGTGCTGTTTTTCATTTATTTGAGTGAAAAGGAATCCTTTCCCTAAGAATTGCACAGATGGAGACAGGACTTGGGATTCATCTAAAGGCCACCAGAGGCAGGGAATATTTGAGCCAAGAATAAGAGCCCAGCTATGGAAGCTACAATTATCCAGAACTGGAAACACCAGAGTAAAGATTTTCTATAATAAAAAGCTTAAAAGGAAAAGATGGGGGAGGCTGAGTGACTTGCTTGTGGATATCCTGAGATAAGTCTACATGGCCAGGAAGGGAATTCTGACCTTCTCACTCCAGCCTTTCTTTACAGTGCCTGACTCACCTCACGTTGCTTCTGAGAGATGTTGCTTGCGTTCACTGCAAAGATGGCCTCTCGAGCACCCACGTACAGTGTGTCCTCGTCCTCACTCAGCAGCAAGGCTGAGTAGTTGAAGATATCTGGCTCATGGAATTGCACCAGTCCTACCTCTGTAAGAGACAAGGGAAACTGTCAGAGGCAGGAAGGAAGGACAGAGCCAAAGGGTCATTTTTGGGCTCTGGACAGATCCTGAGCACCTGTTCATTTGGCTATAGTGAGCATGACGAAGTACACACTGTGAGAGCCAATGAGGAAGATGCAGAACCTCCAAGACAGACCTGCAAGGTCACCATCAAGGGTATGTTAGGGGCCGTGCTTTGTAGCTCACGTGTGGGACCCAAGGAAGCATGCTTAACCACCCTTCTTTCTAAGTCTGGCTCAATTCCAAGTCCCCTACTCAGTGGCTTCCCAGGGGATCCTAAACCAGATAACTTCACTCACCCATGTGTCTTTAGTCAAGCACAGATTAGGTCTGGAAAAAAACACAGTAGATTGTGTGTGTGTGTGTGTGTGTGTGTGTGTGTGTGTGTATGTATACACACACACACACACACACACATATAAAATGTTTTGAAGGAGTCTCAACTCCCACATGAGTGTCAAGCTTTGTTGCCTGTGATATGTAACTGTCATGGCTCATGCTGGCCTCCAGCGCTTCTCTTCTTCCTACTCTTCTTTTAGAGAGCTAAGATCACAGGTGTGCAGCACCACACCCAGTTAAGTGTTTATTTTTTTTTAAGAAGTTGTTTCATCTTTATGGCTGTTCTGATATCAATCTGAGAGTTTTCAACTTGGATTTCCACATATTTATTACCAAGTGCCCATGGGGTTGAAGAGTCAGGAATTCTGGGATTGTCTTTAGTTCCTTATAGTATGGTTCCTTCCTCTCACAAGCTGTTTACTTTGCCTGCAATGTCACTATGACCCGTGTTGCACTAATCCTGAAAGCCCTATCCACTGTTCTCCAAAGCTGTGACTACGTTCCACATAGCTGATGTTTTGCTGTAGCTCAATCGACTGTCCTATAATTGTTCTCATTCAGCTATGAGGGCATATACAACATATAGCTGAAATTTCTTGAGGGCATATACAACATATAGCTGAAATCTCTCAGTGCCATCACATAGTAGAACATAGTAGGTGGGCAAGACGTATGAAAATGCAAAACAAGACATAACAATACACGTCAGGTGCAAAGGCCTGCTGCTTTAATGTTCCAATGCAGAAAGAGGAGAATGACAGATAGGACATAGGTCCAGGTTCTGTGGGGCATGATGGCCTGGACATGTCTGAGACTCTGAGTCCTGTGAGGAAGCTTCTCCATTGCTCAATGCCCAGTATTTACACTCAGAGACCTGCAGGCCCAGACACAGAGCAGAAGAGGAAATAACCACAGCTGATACCAGTGAGCAGGAAAGATGCGTTCTCAAGCTGTCCCTACCTCACTCTTCTCTCAAGTGCAAGAGGCAGACACATGCCTGTGTTGGACAACCCCTCAGCCACTTACTAGGTAAGAAGCTACCCTTCAAGGATCCCTTAATTCAGACTCCATGAGAGGTCTGAGCAAGCTAATGGACTATTTCTAGTCACAAAAGCACCCCCTCTATGCAGCATAATGGACCACAAAGCCAGGACAGACAACCTGGCAGATCAAATGCCAGGTGCTCAGTGGGTCTATCTCAGAACTTCAGAGTACCTGATCCCCTCCCTGCACTGTCAGCATCTGGACAGCTTGGCTCTCACCTCTGTGTTCCCAGGTGATCCGGGGTATTGGTGCAAACGCCACTGCTGTCCCAAATGCCACCACTAGGGCTGTGAGCAGCCCTTCGACTGGGCCACACATCCTCGTAGGGTGGGGCCCCGAGCTACAGGCGTTAGCAGAGCAGGCTCATGGGCAGCAGGAGGTAGCAGTGGGAATGCTGTTCACCAAGCCAGCAGCTCTGCTCCAAGACGATGAGCGTTCGGGTCCCCAAGAACACACATCTTCCTGCTGGCCAGGTAAGAAGTGGCCACGTTCACCTTCTGGATGTTGAAGGCCACTGATGTGTCCTTCAGGCCTGTAGAGGAAACACAGGGAGGAACAAACAAGGTCACCTTAGGTCTCAGGCTGCTCCTGCTTCTCAATGTCCCCTAAGCTCCTTCCCTTTACCTCCAATACTTCTCTTGCTAGCAATTTAACTGCTGAAGATCAAAAGGTGCTGGTTGTGGGAGTGCTGGGTACAGAGGACAACACTAGAGCCCCAGGACTCACCACCCTCTACACACACCACACACATACACATCAGACTCCAAGATGGACCTGACCTGAGCCAGATGGGAATGGCCAGCCACTGCCTAGCTACCTTCCTTCAAGGCCTTCCTTCCTGCCTGGGACTTCCTCTCTCCATCTTTTCCTCCTAGTCCAGGCTGCTGAGGGAAAGAAGCAGCAACTGACTGTCCAGTCTATTCCAACAGGTGGTAAGCCCCTTTGGTCAGAAATTCCTTGCTTCTTTCTGGGACTGGAATGCTACAAGCTAGAGGCTGGCCAATCTTTGCCATGAAGGGCCACATGGTCATTATTCTCAGCTTTCTACCTCTGTCCCAACAACTGTTTACTAGTCTGGACCTGGGACTCATCAACAACATAGGTCCAAGACGAAGGGATGATGCCAATCCTGATACCAGACATGGCAGGAAAGCCAAGGACTAAACGTGGAGAAAGCTGGATGGCTGAGCAAGTTTACATATTCATTCACTGGGTACGAGCCTGTTCTCCAGCCATCTTAAAAAAATGAGGTGGATGGGCTGGGAAGGTGGCTCAGTGGTAGAGCGCTTGCCTTGCATGCCTGAGGCCCTGGGTTCAATTCCTCAGCACCACATAAGCAAAAAGAAAAAAGCCAGAAGTGGCACTGTGGCTCAATGGTAGAGCGCTAGCCTTGAGCTGAAGAGCTGAGGGACAGCGCCCAGGCCCAGAGTTCAGGCCCCATGACCAGACCCCCCCAAAAAAAATGAGGTGGAGGGGGGGAGGTACCTTGCAACCTTGCATACAGCCACAGAATTGTCTTGATCCCAGTAACTGCTGCCTCTAAGACCAAGTGTTCATGCTGCTGCCAAAGAGCTGGTGGCCAGAATACTGACACTGCTCTCAGACCATTCACTGAGTTGAGGGCCTTGGCCACATACACAACAGAAATGTGGGCCCTGCTCACAAGCCCCCCCCCGTGCCTTCAGGGGACAATGGCCAGAGAAGGAGTCACATCTCCATGTAGGCCTAAGGTGCCACAATCTAACAACAGTGCTATGATGCGCTTATGAAACAACATCTCACTCAGTACAGCCTCTTCCCCATGAATATCTTCCATGCATTTCCCAGAGAAGGGGAACAGCATGAGCAACAAATACAGTCAGCCTGACGGTGAGTGTGCTCTAGCTGCTGCCTCCTTTCCAACTCTTTTACAATTAGTAATACCACAATGTTCCTTAAACCCACCAGCCTGCAAAACCCCCACACTGTAGTTGTGGCCCAGATGCAGGCCCCATATTAGGGTAGCAAGGCACAAGAACAGCACTTTCCCCACTGGAGCCACCAACGTATGCCAGTCTGTGCAGCTATGGACGAGGTCTGCCTTGCATTAGGAAGAAAACACCAGGATATGTGGGAACAAGGTGAACTCTTCAAGTGAAGTGAAGGGGCAAGACCGGTGACTCCTCAATCCTGGAACCAGCACCACTGATTTTTGGCCTCAGACATGAAAGGGGGATCCTGGAGGGAGAGGGAAGGGAGAGGGGGCTCTGGTGCCTCACCAGCTGCAGCCTATGGCACTTCATGACAACATACTAACCAGGCACCTCCAGCTCACATCAGAGTCCCCTACAGCTCACTCCTAACAGCTCACTCCATCTTCTACAATGAAAATACCAGGAAATAAAAGAAAATGGCTAGAATAGCTGAAATCATCTCAGAGCAGCAGGAATGGGGGTTTGAAAGCCCCAAGACTGGCAAGGATTTCTTTCTCCCATAAGCCATATCAAGTGCATTAATTGTTTTGGTAAAAACGAATTTAAAATAAATTATAGTGCCCTGGTTCCTGTCACCTGGAGCAGAGCAGCTCAGCAGATCTCTGCAATCTCTGCCGCATGATCCCAGGGACAGGGAAGATTGAGCAGGGTCTGCAGGGAGCCTGGAGCCTAATAGCTGCTAGAGGGGAGAGGTCAAACACCTTCCTGGAAGTAGGAAGATTTACCAAGCACCAAGTACATGACTGAAATGCCAGGTCTGGAGCTACCACTGCCTCTCTCCCAACCCTTCCTCAACACAGAGGCACGTAGACCCTCCTCAAGCCTTTGCACATGCTGTTCCCTCTTCCAGAACATTCCCAGGTGCTCCAGTGGCTCTCTCCTCCTTGCAATGACCCTTTACTTCAAGGTCATCTCCTCAGTGCTTCCCCTGACCCCCTCCCCACCCCCATAGTCTTTCTCCCTTCCTGCTGTTGTCTGTACAGTATGTGGTATAAGGGTTTAACAGTGTCTCCAGATTTAGTCCTTCAAAGGCAGAGCAAAACCGGGGGAAGCCCAACATCACAGCTAAAACACCAAGGTGGAGACTAGGCAGGATTTAAGACCCTAACAGCAGAAAGCATCACAAAACAAAACTTCAAGTGGACACGCTGAAAATTGTTCTTCCTTAAAGTAACCCCAAAATTTCCTTTAGGAGCAGTGCGTGTTGGGCCAAATGTGGCCTCTCCCAGCTCCCCCACAAGCCCTGCCTGACATACCCCTGCCTAGGTCTGAAGCCCATTTATGCCATCAGTGGACACAGATTGTGACAGCCTAGCTCAGACCCCACCACTCTTCTCCAGTGGCTTATAAAACAAGCCACACGAAGGGTCGAATGTCCCAAGAGGTGGAGCTGCATGAAGGTGGGGGGAAGGGGAAAGGGACTGCTGCGCTGTTTGCTTCATGACACTAGGAAGCCCTGATGCTTTGTTTCCACGAGCACACGCTGTTTGGTACAATTTAAAAGTGCTATGAGTGAAGCACACACCACATCCATACAAGCCTCTAGCTGCCCATGATGCTTTCCAGCAATGATGGCCTCCCCAGTCACTGAGGGGACCTTTTAAGGTCTAAATTAAACCAACAACACGGAACAAAGGAAGGAGTGCTCACTGCTCTCCCAAGCAAGTCTGAGAAGGGATGGTCTCCTGCGGGCAGCTGAGGCTGATGAATGCATGCTCTGCAGTGACAGTGGGAAGCTGCCACCTCGCCCTCAGATAGAAGGATCTGGCAGAGGAGCCCATTAGAGACAGGGTTATGAATGTCACTGCCATTACACACACATAATTGTGCTGCTCACAGGGAGGGACTTGTGCTCTTCAAATGGCAGGAGACTGGAATGGGAGGGACTCCCTGTCACACAGCAGCTCTCCATCTCAAGCACCTGGACATCAGGAGAGAAAACAGGAGTACCAGCAACTGCAGGAGCAGGGGCTGGAGAAAAAAAAAAAAAACGTGGGCATGCATATTTGTGTACACACAAGTACAAACGTATACATGTAGGCATGCATGCACTGTCAATGCCTGAGCTCACACAGACACATCCGTGCATGTGTGCAAACATCTGTATGCACATGTGTCTATAAGAATATACATGTGTGTCTGCGTACGCCTGTATACACAAGCTCAGTAATTGCGTGTGCATGCATGCACCTGTGTGTGCCCGCACATGCCTATGTGCATCTCTGTAGGCCTGTGTATACAGAGACTCTGTCATGAATGCATGTGTAGGTGTCACTTTACTGTAGTGCATGAACTGCAACCTAGTGTCACATCTTACCTGTGGGTCCTCCCTGGAATGCTGAAGTGCCTGCTGGGATCAGGACAGCACACTGACCCGAAAGCGTCTTCCTCACTGGCACCCAGGGAACCTGATATGTGCCTCAGATGAACTGTGGGCAGATACCTGACAAAGCTGATCATCCCCTGGATCCCACCCAGTCTTCCTGCAGATACCAGTATGTGGGAGTTTACCAAACCTGCTTCTTTCTTTCTTTTTTTTTTTCCAATTTTATTTTCTTATAAAGATGCTGTACAAAGAGGTTACAGTTACATCAGTAAGGTAATGAGTGCATTTCTTGTCAGACATTGTTCTGCTTATTTCTTATCTGCACAGATTTGCCCAGGTGGAGTGGTTCAACATTCACACTGCTTCTAGCCCTGGGGCTGGGAGAGTAGGTGTTCCTATGGCTTCCCTCTGAGTTAGGACCACTAGCCAGGTAGTCGGGAGAAAGGATCACCATGGTCCTCCCTAGCCGTACCTTGCCAGTGATGGGGCCTGGACTCCTTAGCACATGTTACCACCTTGCATGCTAAGGGTAAAAAGGGCTTTGTCACCCTAGGAATTGGGAGCAGGTTTAGGAATGCCTGAGTCATGCGCCGAGCAAACACTATTCCCATCTCAATTTTCCCAGGACTCAGAATGGATCCCTGGCACTGTGCATAGAAGAGACTCAGAGTACTGCCTCTGCACTGAAAGAACACACCCAGCAAGGGTGATTGCCTGCCCAGAGTTCCCAAGGATGCAGGCTTGGTCTTATACTACCTCTCAAAGGCAAGCAAGACTCAGCAGGATGACTCAGACATGTTCTCACCTCATTCATGCACCAAACTGACTGGTGCCACAGTGCTGTGATAGGTGGGAAGCCAGGGTACGAGACAGCGCTGGGGAGCTGAGGGGGGAGAGGCAACACCAACTGTGGTGTACATGCCTGTTCTGCAGCTATGACAACCTGGAAGTGTTTTGGCTGGTTCATGACAATGCGGTAACATGTGTGCATGGAACACAGATGCATGCTGTGACCCCAACAGACTAGAACTTAAGAGAAATAAAATAACCCTCTTCCCCTGGTCTAAGGTTCCTTCTATACTTTTAGCATTCCCACAGGGACTTCAGGCCTAGGCTGGCTCTCCAGCAGTGTGAGTTTGACTGGGAGATGGTCAGCCAGCTCCACAGAGGTGATTGTCAGGCTCATGACCCTTCAGGGCTCGCCAGCATCATGTTCTGGTTATAAAATCACTCAGATAGGGGCTGGGAAGGTGGCTCAGTGGTAGAATGTTTGCCTTGCATGCATGAGGCCCTCAGCACCACATAAATAGAAAAAGCCGGAAGTGGCACCATGGCTCAAGTGGTAGAGCACTAGCCTTGAGCTGAAAAGCTCAGAGACAGTGCCCAGGCCCAGAGTTCAGAGCCCACGACCGGCAAAAAACAAAACAAAACAAAACACACACACACACACATACACACATACACACTCAGATACATATGCTCATTCAGAAAAATGAGTAAGCTGGGCGCTGGTGGCTTATGCCTGTAATCCTAGCTACTCAGAAGGCTGCGAGCTGAGGATCGTGGTTCAAAGCCAGGCCAGGCAGGAAAAATCTGTGAGACTCTTATCTCCAATAAACCACCAGAAAACCAGAAGTGGCACTGTGGCTCAGGCCCAGAGTTCAAGTCCCACGACCAACAAAAAGAAAAAGAAAAATGAATACGAGCATGAGTTCAAGCCCCAGTCCAAGTACCAAAAACAAAATCCTGAGCCAGGTACCCATGACCCACACCTGTAATCCTAGCTACTCAGAAGGCTAAAACCTGAGGATCATGGTTTAAAGCCAGCCCAGGCAGGAGAATCTGTGACAGTCTTATCTCCAATTAATCACCAAAAGTGGTGCTATAGCTCAAGTGGTAGAGTGCTAGCTCTGGGCACAAAAGCACAGGGACAGTGCCAAGGCCCTGAGTTCAAGCTCCACAACTGACCAATAAAAACCCTAATGTATCAATGATGCTATATCTTAGTCTAAAAATTGATATGTAACACATCTACATGGAGCTAGAAGCACTCAGTGCCATTTCCTACATGCCAGCACATTTCTTGGTATGGATGACTTTCTTGCCATTTTTGTGACTTGCAGTATATAAGAATGAGAAGCGCTACTTTTCTCTGAAGGAACTTCAGGGTTTCCATGACATCAGTGCAGAAAATGTGGGAAGGGCTGTTTTTCTTAGTCTCACGCAAGGAATTACCTTGCTATGTATACGGGTATGCGGTTCAGAACACTGTTAAATATCCTTAAACATTTCTTTGAAGAGACCCACAAAGGTCAAAGAAAAATGGCCTGAAGGAGGTGGGAGGAGGAGAGGGGAATAGAACAAAGGTACTTGAAACTCCAACTTCAACACTCAGAATGGCTCAGAAATAAAGCAGCCTCATAAACCAGTAGAAAAATAGACCTTGTACCCTCAGTGTAACCGGCACTTTGTAAAATTACACATAAATGTACACATCCAGTCAATATACAATAAAAAGGCAAACGTAGTGCTGTGCATAGGTGGCTTACACCTGCAATCCTAGCTACTCAGAAAGTTGAGAGCTGAAGATCACAGTCCAAACTCAGTCCAGTCGGAAAGCCTGTGAGAGTTTTATTTCCAATTACATAGCAAAAAGCTAGACGTGGAGCTGTGACGCAAGACGAAGAATGCCAGCCTTGAGCTGAAAAAGCTAAGGGACAGTATCCAAACCCTGAGTCAAGCCCTGGTACCAGCACAAAAAAACAATCCAACCATCAAGGAACAGTGAGTGGTTCATGCCTGTAGTCCCTGCTACTCCAGAGGTGGGGACTGGGAAGATACCAGTTCAAGGTCTGCTTGGGCAAAAAAAAAAAGTCAGCAAGACCTCTAAATCAACAGATAACTCAGAGGTAGTGGTATTTACCTATCACCCCAGCTACATGGTAGGTTTAGGGAGAAGGATGACAGTCTGACTGAGCTAAACAAAATGCAAAAACATACCAGAGAACTGAGGGTGGCTCAAGAGGTAGAACATCTGCCTAGCAAGCACAAGACCCTTAATTCAAATCCTCGTAACACCAAAATAATAAATAAAACAGCCCTATTCAACAAGAAGTTTTGTTGTTGTTGTTGTTGCTGTATTGGTTTTCTTCCTGTCTCATTTGTTCATTTGTCTGTCTTTAGGAGGATAGGGGGAGCACAGAAAGAGAGGGATAGAGGGTGAACAAACGTAGCAGTGGAAATCACTAGACATAGTGCTGAAAATGAACTATAGCAACTTGTGGGCGGGGACAAGAGGGAAAAACTGAGACAGAGAGAAGGGGAGGGGAGAATGTGACACGGTCTAAAAAGAAATATACTCTTTAACTTGTGTAACTGTAACTCCTCTGTACATCACCTTTTATCTCTCTCTCTCTCTCTCTCTCTCTCTCTCTCACACACACACACACACACACACACACACAAAACAGCCCTACCCAACTGGTAAAGTCTCTGTAAAGGGTCACACACAAACACATAGGGAGCATGGCAGGCTTTTTAAAAAGCAGACAGAAATAATGTAATACTCATGCCCTACTGCATAAGAATCTCAGCAGGAATGAAAGATGGGGTTTTCCTTCTGCTTTCTTAAGTTATACTGGTTATTTCTCTTTGCTCTAACACTAGGCTTGGTTTGGAAATAATCAAAAAAAATTTTTTAAATCACAAAAAAGGACCATACCCCAGACAGGGGGACACCATATCCCCCCAAGGAAAGGATGAGCCTCTGTGCCACTGCCCAGTACACAGCAGGAAGGAAGCCACCGGGGAGAACCAGGAAGGAGAGCCAGGAGAAGCCATGTGGGAAAAAGGAAGAGTAAAGAACACGTAGCAGCTCTGGTGCTCAGGGCCACACCGAGCGATGGCAACTACGTTTCAACCTTGGTACTAAAGAATATCCAGGGACCAAGTTTGCTCCTGCTTGCCATTTCTGATGGAGGCTTCTAGAAGCTGTCAGCTCCACCAACCTGGAAATAAAGATCACGAAACAACGTGGTTTACCTGTACCGTGTGCCTCTGGGGTTTTTCCGGGCGCTTCTAGAAACGTTAGCTCTGAAAGTAATGAGAAACAAGGATATAGTTAAGCTCTTAATTCTTCATTCTCAGAAACTCAGCGTCAGTACTAGAAAGAAAATAAATAAATAAATAAGATTCCTGCCACATTTTTAACCTGTGGAGTCTAGGCAGATGACCTTGTCAGGGCCAGTGTAGCTGGTGCCATGGCTGAAAGGGAAGTGAGGCCAGTTAGCCCCACCCAGCAAAGAGGAAGTGTAGAACAGAGAGCCCTCAACCACAGCCACTTCCTCTTTTTTTTTTTTTTTAGACAAGATCTTGCCATATAGATCAGACTGGCTTAAAACTCACCCGTCTCTCGCCTTAGCCTACCAAGTGCTGGGATTTGTACCACAATGCCTGGCCATCACAGGTACATGTTTCCTGCAACACAAGCCATTCTGATACATCTGAGTTCATGTATCAGTAAAGTTATCGCCTAATTGTCTACTAATTTTATAAATGTTTCCTCATCTTGGTAAGAGGACCAAGGGAAAAACAGAGAACACATTTAAAGACTCAAATTAATGTTCATCTTTTTGATTTTCGTTGTTTGGGTAAGATTGGGGGGGGGGAGAGCTACTGGAAATGGATCAGAGGCCTCCTGAACCATACCACCAGCCCTTCCTTTGTTTCCATGGTAGTTATTAAGTCAAACAGAAAAAGGTCCACTGCAGAATGGGGTAAAGCTCTTGGAACGTAACTGTCCCTCTGTACAGAAAGGATTGACCCTTCCCAAGCCAGAGTCTCTGAGACCAGTGATCTCACAGATAATCCAATCCAGAGCATGGCTCTAACTTGCTTTGCACGATTGGAGGCCATTGGCAGGTATGGGTGGGCTCCGAGGTGACAACAATGTTCTTGGATCAGAAACCATCTCCTATTTGCTCCACTTCAGGTTCAGCCCCCAGCATGTCTGTGGGGGCAGCACTTCTGTTATCTGCCTCTTAGTTACCAAGTAATGGTGACCACTCCCAATTTTCTCAAAGCCAGTCAAGTAGCCAGATCTCCAGGTGGTGAAGGCAACACCTGATTCTCCCACCCAAGCTCTCAATCTAGCCTCTCAAGCATGTGAATGCCAAACAGACATCCATCATGGGCCCATCCAGATGGGCCACTAGTGCACTATGTGGAAATGATCACAACTTCATCAACCCAAGGGCCTTCCCTTGAGCACCCAGAGGGTCCTGGGAATGCCACACATCAGGCCTTGGCATTGGTGCTCCTTATGGATTCACTAGGAAGGCACTGCAGCCCCACCCAGGCAGCAGTACAGCAAACCCACACTGCAAGGGTGCAGGTGCTGCAGAGTGACCTACAAATGCTGACTCCCCCGAGACAGGGCAGCTGCCTGCACAGGGCCCAAAACACTTCAGTGAGAACAATGGAGGGAATCATCCATTCAAAGAGGGTCAGGTAAAGAAGGTCAAGAATTCTAAAACTGAAAACCTCTTTTCATGAAATTAAATATACTTCTGTCACGTTGACAATTAAAAGTCCAGAAATGCTCATTCTGTAGATGGACAAGAAGTCTCCAAACACTTCCGATTCTCAATTACCTTCAACAGCCAGGCTCAATGATGTCTGTATGTGCTTGATTCCGAACTTCTGGGAGCCCAGTGTTCAAGTCCATATGACACACATTTCCGGTCTCAGATCTACCCAGGCCCCAGGGTGCTGGCCTGTTTCAACCTTCACTCAGGCTATTTTCTTCTGCTTCCTCAACACAAAACCCCACAAGTTATAATTAGTTTTCACCCTACCAAAGAATGCAAAGTTTCCTTGTATAATTACCTTTCATACAGTTCCAACCTTGTACCTTCCAACAAAGGCAAAAAGACCCCCAGAATGGAGGAAGGGCACTCAGGGGAAGAGTAGTACTTCCCTCCCTTAGAGAAGCCTGGCTAAACCCCTCAGGAGAAGTACCAGCCCAGGTGTGGAAGTAGGCCTTCCTTGAGCCTCCCTGGGGTCAGCGTGCCCTGGCAGATGCAGATGCAGCAGATGCAGCCCGGTGCTCCTCAGCACCTGCAGCAAACACAGGTGGGGTAGACTAGCACCCTGAGATCAAAACCATCTGGGCTCCACGCTTGGCGTTTCCAAGCTGGGCATTCTCAGGAAAGTTACTACGGGGACTGTCTGGGCTTCTTTCTCAGAAAATAGACAGACCAATACAACTTGCCTCTCTAGACTGTTGTGAGGATCTAAGATTAACTTATGTGACTAGCTTACACCACACTGGGCACCTAAGAAAACACCAACAAGTGTTTGCTGTGAGTCTTGCTAGCTAGCACATCTCTCTAAGATGACGCTATGAAATACAAGAAAAGGATGGGTTACTGTCCAATACCTGACCCTGCCCTCAGTAGTTGGCTGCCACCAGCTGCCCACGTACACAAGATGCCAGGCACTAGGCACGGAGGGTCCCAAACTCCAGCACAGGCTCCAACTTGGGAGGTCAATGCATTTGAACATGATGAAGCTTCTCACCAACTGGTAGACAACACTATCTGAAGTCCAGCAGAATCTGTACATATATTTATTTATATGTGTAAATGTCTTTCTACACAAATTATAGCACAGCCAGCCATTGGGTAGAATACTATGCAACTGTTAACAACAACAACAACAAAAGAGTAAAACAGACAGACTTGGTGGTGCACACCTGTAATCTCGGCTACTTGGGAGGCAGTTTGAAGCTAGTAGGGGCAAAGATAGCAGAGAGACCCTGTCTCGAAGATAAAAACAAAAGGGTTAGGGGTGTTGCTTAAGTGGTAGAAAGCTTGCTTATTAGCCTGTGTGAAGCCCTTAGTTCAATACCCACTATCATTTAAAAAGACAAAGTAAAAAACAAAAATAACAACAACAACAACAAAGATAAATTGATATGAAAGGGTACTCAGACCTATTGCTCAAAACAGATTCCCAACAGAGGGTACAATGTAATTCCCCCTCTTGAAGGTATATGGGATGTGACCCATGTGTGTATAATTTAATCAAATTCACTTAGGACAAAACTTAATTAAGAGCCAAGTCTGGTGGCTCACATCTGGAATCCTAGCTGCTCAGTATGCTGAGGCCTGCAAGACTGGGGTTGCAAACCAGCCCAGGCAGGAATGTCCAAGAGGCTCCCTCTCTAATCAATCAGCAAAATGTACACTGGAGATACGGCTCAGGAAGAGGGTCAGCTGTGAGCAAGAAAGCTGAGACACAAAACCCTAAATTCAAGCCCCAGTACTGGCACAAAACAACAACAACAACAAACACTTAATGGAGGACAAGCTGGCTGGCAGAAGTGACTAGAGACTGGGTCTGACCTGCAATAGGAAACACTTGTCATTCACAATTAGAATGGCGGGGGGAGGGGAGACACATGGTCTGCCCAAACAACCTCTTAACTCAGCCTCCTAAGTAACAGGATTTCAGGTGACTATCATCACGTTCTGCTACAATTTGGATTCTTTACTACTACCTGAACTCTTAAGTATACAGTTTTCAAATTAGAATATTTTATTTTATGACAGTAGTTTACTATGTATCCCAAGCTGACCAGGAATTCATGATCTTCCTACTGAGCCTGCCAAGAGCTGGGAATTAAAGGCATATCCCACCACACCTGGTCTGATTAGAATGTGTTTAATCTGATATCCAAAGTAAGATATTGTCATTGTGGAAACTTAAAACTCAAAAAAAGTCAAGGTAGAGGGAGTAAACTTTCTGACAATCTTAAGAACACATCATAATGACCACTGAGGTCCCATTCCTTGCATCTCTCAAAGTAGTAAAACCACTGAAATGGAAGTCCCACAAACAGGAGAGAGACTGGATGAGAATACCTCATTCTAACCAACTCTGCCTCCTTTATGCAGTGCTCACCTCAGGGGGGCCAATTTGAGAGAGGAATGAATGTCACTTTCTAAGAGCACACTGAAATCCCCAGCCATGTGTCACTCTTTCTAAATGGCAGCTGCCATCACATGACTGACTATTGGGCTCAAATCCTCCTACTTTTCTCCAAGGCTTGCAGAAGACGGGCCCAGCCTCCCCTGGAGTGTCTCTGAAAGGTAACCTACAACTTGTCAAGCACATGCTTCTCCACTTTCCCTATTCAATAAACTCTGAGAATACATGGAAGCAGACTGAGCAGTTCCTGACTCACTCAGGGTCTGCATGAGCAGCCTGTGGGTAGCCATATCTGACAGCCAGATTGTACCTTCAGACTACCACCTGTGCCCCAGACAACTGCCTTTCCCCCACTGTACCTGCCCTCACCTCACCCAGGCCACCAGTGGCTCAGCATCCAAGCTAGGGCCACTACAGACCTGCCTGCTGAGTTCCTACTCAGCGAATCCTCACATACTGGATATTGGGGAAAACCTGACCAGGAAGGATATTAACTGTGGGAAAGTGAGCAAGTTACCAGTGACCTTGGAGGAAAACGAGGCAGGCCTCCTGACAGCCTCAAGCTGTCAGTCACCTGGGCACCATTTGCCAAGGACAGACCAAGCATTTACCCATCCTTGGGTAGGCATGTGAATGACCCCAGCATTCCACACTGGAACAAACTGCTCCCACAATTCAGTAACAGAAGGCCAGAGACCTGCTGCACCAGTGGTGTGGCCTAGAGTTGTGACATCTCCACTGTGCAGCCTACTAGCTGCTTCCAGAGCAGCAGCAGCACTTCTATTCCCATTGCTCTGCCCAGCCCTTCACCTCAATGATTCTGTGCTGGGCTCAGATGAGCCACATTTGATGGCATTCCCGTGCAGAGGAAAACCTAGTTCCTAAAACCCCACCAGTAGCCCAGAGCCCTGGTGGCCCTACAGTGACTGTGGGCTACTTCAGCACCCCCAGGCTCTGAGAGATCCATCACACAGACCATGGGGCACGACACAGCATAGGAAAGGAATGGCCAATACAGAATCCGGCCACTGCAAACTTTGGAGCATTTTCTCTCCTGATGTGTTCTGAGGTGATGCCTCATGTCTCTGAGTCAGTGGTTCTAATCCTCTCTTCCAGTGACACCTGGTACACCCACCCAATGCAGCTCCTGGATCCCTGTATGGGCCCCCAGGAGGGGGTGGGTAGGAGAGATCATGCTACTATCGTAGGTCACCAAACCCTCATCCAGGCTGGGATTCTCCTGCCTTGCCACAATGACTGAGCCTAGCTGCACACAACATGCACAGTTACAGCAAGAAGGAACAGACAAGTACACACTGTGATTTCTTTTTTAAAGTCTCAAATCCACAAAATGCTATTCTTCAACCAACTGCTTTCATCTTGTGCAATGTCTTGGAAATACACAGCAAAATTCAGGCCAGCATGACCACAGGTTATAACCAAGACCCAGTGGGCAGGGTCCTGAGCCAACAGGAGGTTCTGTCTTACAAGCCCTCCCAAGGACGTGGCATGCCTGTGAGGGGAGTCACCTGCTCCAGGATGTGCTCTATGAAGGCCTAGGTTCACTTCTCTCCCATTAGGAGAAAAGAATTCATCACTGGGACCACCTGGTCCTCTCTTACTGCCAACTGTCACATGCTATATGTATGTCACCTTGATTCACTGGTACCTACCAGCCTGCAGAGCCCCCAATAAATATACCTTGATCCTTGGTACCAGGCAAGCAGCTTCAGCACAACTGGTTATTTGACACTTTGCAACATCTTTTCTTTTGGGGGAAGTGATCAGGAGGCCCATTATATTTCTAACTGGCCTCCATCTTCCAAGTTCAAACGGTCTTCCTGCCTTAGCCTCCTAAGTATGGAGGACAACAGATCCACCAGCTCACCACCTGGTCACTGAGGGTGAGTAGGCCAGTGTTCACTGCAGGTGAGCAGACCAGTATCATCAAGGCATTATAAACCAGGAGGAGACAACTTCCTGCCCTGAACATGCCTGATCTTGGAAGGCCTAAGTTCTTCCCCAGACAGGAGTTCCAGTGTTCCCTTGGCTCATGAGGAAATTTCTCCGCAACCTTTGCCATGTTTGTAGCCAGATTTCCCATCAGTTTCTTGTTTCCAAATAGCTAAATGACCATATGGCAAGACCAATATTGTATCCAACTCTGAAGAACTGTAATCTAGTGAACCAATCCTTCACTACTCATTCTCATTGTAGCACGTGAAACTGGTCTATCCTCTCCTCCACATCTTCCCAAGAGGCAGAAAGGCAAAAGACAAACTAGGATAATAAAGTCACAACCTGAAGGCACTCAAGTTTGCCTGACTCCATACTGCTGTAGATGTTATGAAAAGTGGGGGGGGGGGGGAGTTGGAGTACGGCCCAGTCAAATTGCTCTAGCAGATACATTCATGTGACCCCAAAGTGACAGGAAAGATGCAACGAGTGAGCTCTGCTGACCTCCGTACAGAAAACAGAGCCAGTGAGGAATCACCCACTGCTGTAATCATGGGGTCCACCATCCCAGGAATACCTTTGCACACTTTAAACAGGAGAGGCATCTCCTTTGTCTCCCTGTGCCCTCCTGTCCTGGCAAACCAGATCCCTCAACAATGGTACCTGATGTGGAACTCTGTGGACTGAGTTCAGAAGCCCTGGGTGTGTGATCTAGCCAGCCCATGGCAGGCACTGATCCTCAGCAGGTCAGGAATGCGATAGTGGGTGAGATTCCTAATTTTGTGAGCCATGTGTCACCTTCCACATGATTCACCATGTGTGAAGTCTGGTCAATCAGCATGGGGGAGAGAGGAGCTGGTTGAGTCACTGTCACTAGACACCAATGCACAGTCATCTTTTAGATCCTATACCACCCTCAGGGTCACCTGGCCATTGCTCTGTCTCCTTTCAAACAGGAAAGAGCAGGACCTACTACTAAGGTCAGGGTAAGAAAGACATGTGGACAAAGCAGAGTTGTCTCAAGTAAAGAGCATCAAGTCTTGGAATTCATAAGAATCCATACCCTAATGAAAAAAAATCCAGATATTCTAGAACGTTGTTACATCAAGAGTAGCAAGGCTGCATCAACAGCTGGACAGATGAATCTGCTGCCTGGACACTACCTCAGGACAACGGCATGGTCCTGAATATGCTCAGCAACCTACTCCTAAAGTCCAGGATGCTCTGCAGAGACTGTGGCCATATGTCCCACTAAAAAGAAGTCACATCAGATAGTGCCAAACCAGAAGGTGAGGGCCCTAACAGGGCCCTGAATGGGGCAGTACTGCAAAAGAGGAGTAGGGTCAACAGTGGACACTGCACAGGTGACTACAGGATTTGAGAAGTCGTGTATTTTGTGTTAACTAATCTGCCCTGCTCATATGTTTATTCACCGTGGAAAGAGAGCATGCTTTCCTCTATGTAAGGAGTATGAATGGTGCTGCTGGGCCTCCTGGCCCCCTGGGTTTGCACTCAGCCACCTACACAGCTTGAACTCATGAATTGACACCAGGACTGCAGCTCATCACATCACAGATATGTCACAGTGACAGAAACATGCAGCTATCACCTCTCAAGACCCCTTGTCAATGCCAAGCTGAGGCTCACAAGAAGTAGGCAGACCCTCCTGGGGGCAGGAGGTGCCATGGGAAATGTGCACCCCAAGGAACATTCATGCTTCCAGGTCCAGCTGGTTTCATAGCCACCCTCTCTTTGTGCTGCCTTAGAGAGAGGTGGTCATCTGAAGGGGGACTCAGCTGGTCCTGTGGGTGAGGAGGGCCCAGCCAGCCCTTCCATAGTCAAGGGTCACTGTGGCAGTACTGACAGCCATACTGCTTTGGAAGGACTCCTGGACAGGCATGGCTGAATTCTATGCAGTTCTTTGGGCAGCCTCTTCCTGACAATCACTGTGGGCACAAGTGTAGGATGCTACCTGGTCTCCTTGCTCTTGCTAGCCCTGCTACATCCTATACTATTTCTTTCCAGATCTCACAATCACAGCCATCACCCTCCCCCTGCTCCCCTTCCCCCCACAGTCCCTGCAGCAGGTACCTAAGCCTGAGGAACATAATACCTGCTAGCACTTGACAGGTTATAGACCCTGCCAATACAAGCTCAAGTAGCAACTCCACCTAAGCTGTTGGGAGGGTGCCAGGCAGACCTTGGAGGAGGTGGAGGCCTCCGCTGTGAGCCAGGTGCAGTTTTCAGTGTTATACAAATATTCATTCAATGGATCCCAAGAACCATGAAAGAGGTGGCCTTCTCTGTCACAAACAGGGGCAACAGAAAGAGACATGAAGCTTAGGGTCACACAGCATGGGTCACCAAGAAAGCAACTTCCTCTGTGTAGAGCAGACAGATATACACACAGACACACACACACACAGACACAGAGATACACACAGACACACACACAAAGACACACACACACACACACACACACACACACACACACACACGGATGCAGCAAAGCCAGTTCACCATGAAATGCCACCAGAAAACAAAAAAGTTTCCATACGCTGGCTGGGTACCTGTATCTATAGATTCACCAACTACAGAGGGGAAATATTGAAAACTGGGTCTGTACTAAACCTGTCTTTTTTTTTTTTTTGTCATCTTACCCTATACATGCCGTAGAACAACTACTTAAATTGCATTTACATTGTATCAGTTACCATAATCCATCTAGAGATGATTTAAAGTATACAGGGATGTATGCAAACATGTTATCATTTTATGGCACACAGATCTGTAGGAATTGCAAGATCAACTTGTGGATACTAACAGACAACTGTATACAGCAAAATAGAATGCTCTGGTCCTTCTTATATACACTTTGTAAGCAGCCAGCATAGTACCTCCCTGGGGCTCTGTCCACTGGGTGCTTCTGATTACCTGCAGACTCTCAAGGCCTGGCCCAGAAATCCAAAGGCATCAGCCTTGCTGAGAAGTTACTGACTGTGGGACCCATCCACACCTTGTAGCCAAGAGTCACTGGCCCCATACTAGCACATCCAAGAGCATCCCCAGCCACCACAGGCCACCAACTCTCCAGTGAGGTAGCACCAACTTCTTGTCAAATCAAGAGCCTTCTCAGGACAGGAAGAAGAGCAATTCAAGCCACCAGTGACAGGGATATCCACACCAACATCTGTGGAGTGGCTTAAACCTGCTGCCAAATACATTCAGGTTTTTACATGGACCTTGCTAATTACTCTAAGTGATAGGATCACCCCTATTTTGAGAGAAGGAAAATCATGATATAGAGATAGAACCCTAGTTGGTGTTAAGCAGTGGGCAAGTCACCCTCTGATCCTCTGGATCTGATCCAGGACCTGTCCCCAACACTACTACACACCCAGACACCCCAGGCAGGCTCCCACCCCTGTCAATACAAGGCCTAGATGGGAATTGATAAATATGCTTGGGCTGAATGGGGCTCCTTTAAATCAAGATTGCAAGCTCCTTTAAATCAAGATTGCAAGATTCCTACAAGTTCAGAGTCCATACACTTTATAAAGAGCAGATTCTTGGACCACAAAGGGACAATGGACAATGGTGGCACACACGTTGCTTGGCTAAGGAATGTGAACCGACCACGGAGAGAAGGTCTTCATGTACCCAGGAAGCCCAGAAAACAAGCTTTTCCAAATCAGTGCCCACTGCTTATTATGCTCTTCAATAATGCTCACTGGCACTTCTCCTCCTTTTTCTTGCTAGCTTTTGAAAGGAATAATGAAGAAATCAATCCATGCACGTACTAAAGTACACCGGGTGACCAGTGACACACTCAGAATGGGTGCTGAAAGTCTGCCCTATGCCAAACTGTGTGGAGTACATGGGCAGCAAAGATGGCGCTGGGAGGGGGCTGAGTGGGCAGAGCCCAATTGATCTTCTGATCAGTGCCTAACCAGCCCGTGAAGGCTCAGGTGAATGATAGGGTGTGACCTTGACAGTGATTGGTTCCTCTTCCTCCCTTACCATACCACCCACCCTTTTTGTCTTTAAAAGGGGCTGCTCTCTGTTAATAAACGAGTTTTTCTACCTGCTGGATTTGGCTCCCCACTGTGTCTGATTGTCTCCTGGGCTGAGGGAGGCTAGGGAACGGGCGGGCGAGCGCTGCACTTACCTTTCCTTGGACCCCGTCCGTCTTTTGTGGGACGGATGAAGACCCAATAGGAGACAATTTACTGTGACAGTTGCCCTGGGGTGGCTGGTGCCTAGTGTCCGCTGGGCAAATAGGCCACACCGTCCTAAGCATAGAAGAAAACCAGCAAGGCTCAAGGCTCACCCGTGAGGGCAGAAACTGGCCTCTGCTGCAAGGGAGTCTGACCAGCTTGGCCTGGCTTAACATGAATGAGGAAGAAGCAAAACCCACCAGCACTAGGTTACTTGGAGTGGCAGGAACATTATTCACTACTGTCCTTAGAATTACCATTTTTCAACAACGGAAGCTGTCCTCATTCTTCCCATTGATGGTCCTGCACCTCAGATCCCTTATAGGGATCTGGCCTTGAATCTCCAGGAGTATGTTACTGCTTCCTCAGCCTGAGGGAATCCCAAAGTTCAAGAGGATGCCAGCTCAGGGATATTTATCTCAAGATGCCTTCATAGCAAAACCTCATCAACCAAATGTGTGCACATCAGGAAGGGGTTAAGAAAATATGCACACAGCACAAATCAGGCAAGTCAGTGTTTCTTGGCAAGTACAAAGAACAGAGTATATTATTAAATGCAGAGAGGAGATGATAAATGATCCCTTAAGTGTAGGCTTCTCCATGTAAAAACACAGTCATGAGAATCTAATCGGACAGGGCCTAACCTGCATGCAGCTACACAGACTGCTCATCTGTAGGAAGGAGGTCTCCATTTTTGCAGTCAGGCCAACAAGGTACACTTGAGTCTCAGCTAGGACACATAGGGCTGGCCTGATACCACCCCATGAACCAACAACTAGGAAGAGGGACCAAAACCAACCAGTATTCAGTTATGGGACATGGAATCTGCACAGGTATTTTTCACTATTTTACTTAGAACCAATTATGGTTTTTCAGTGATTGCAACTTCCTTCCACTCTCTTTTGATGGTCATGGTTTCAGGTGCCCCATAAAGAAGGGGAAATGGCCTTCAATTCCCAGAAGAGTGTTCTTGCTTCTCTAGAGATGTAAGTCTACTTCCTCAGCAGCCAGAATAGGGAGGGGAGGGGAGGGCAGGAGAGGGGAGGGGAGGGTAAGGGAGGGGAAGAGAAGGGAGGGGAAGAGCACAAACTCAGCGGCTTCAAACCACAAGTGTTTTATGTACCTAAGGGCTATAATGGTCAGACCTTGACAGAGGACTATTTAAAATCCAGGAGTTGATCATGTGCTTCCTGGAGGTCAGGGGAAAAGAAAGTCTTTCGTTGCCTGCTCCAGCCTCTCCTGTTTCAGCTTCCTTGATACCTGGTCTCTTCCTCCAGCTTCACAGCAGAGGGTAGATTCTGAATATACTGTGCCAGGTAGGCTGCTTTATCATGAGAACTTCTGAGAGCTGAGACAAGTGAGAAACAGAAAACACAGGACTGTCTGCTCTCCTCTTTTCTGCCTAAAAGCAGGGCGTTAAGTTTCCCTTTATAAAAGTGATAGCAGTTAGGCATCAGCCATGGGAATAGGCAAAGTAAGCCTGAAATGTAGAATCTTTGGTTCAGTGTATATGGACATGACAAAATCCCTGTTCTTTCTCCCTGCCCCTGCCATTTTTCCCCACCTGTTTGCCTACATGTAGGTTTTTTGGAAAGGAAGGAGGTGTGATAGAAACTCTGCTTGGGAATGTTGGTCATCATTATGCCCTCATTCCAAGTGGAAAACAGGTTCAGGTCTAATCAGGTAAAGGTAGGCTACTCTCAATGTACTTGTAAATTTTCTCCTCTGGAGTTTTCTTAGGTGGTCATAGGTAATCACATATGTGTAATGGATTCCTGAGTTGTGTATTAATTCTTTCAAATTTTTATTGTTAATCACTCCCTGTAGGCTGGTCCTGTAGAAGGCCTTGACACTCAAAGCCCTGAACTTCAATAAAAGTTTATGCTAGGGTAGACACAAAGGTTATGCTCAGTCTTTTTCTGAGACAACCCACTTTCATACCTGAAAGCATCTTTCTATTCTAATGAACTTCCTTTTCTTAATAAAATATGTTATTACTCCCAGTATATTTCCCATCTTGCTGAAATTCCTCAAAGGATATAAGAAGACTGGAGACCACTCCAACATCAATCTGTGCACAAACCCTCCTAAACAACCCTCATCCACATGCTTCCTAGTTACTCCACACAACCTACCACTGTTCTAACCTTGTCTAGTAACTTCTCTGCCATGTATTACTTTTTGTTAGACAAGACATCAGCTTGACTTTAACTGCTCTTTAGATTCTCATTTCAGTTCTGTTAAGTACCAACACGTGCAAATATTAAAACCTGCCTTCCTTTCCCTCTGTGAATCTGACTTTTGTTAGTTGAATTTACTTACAATTGGAACTAAACTAGTTGAGACAGAGTCTCTCCTCCCTTCCAAGAGACGTACTTGAAAAGATCTGTCACATCCATCCCAGGGGACCACATGGAGGCACACATGCACAGGAGAAAGATTATTACAAGGTTTCTTAGAGGAGCCATATTTCTCCCAGAGAGAGCACATGGCAGCCTCCAATATCTAGGTAGCAGCAGGGTCTTTTGGGTAACTGGGTAGGGGAGAGCAGAATGGACTGGTTGGGAGTACCAGTCAGGTAACAAAGCTAAGACTGTTAACTTTCTGTCCAGTTAGAAGGTAGACAGGTATGGATATTAGGTGGGCAAACAACTATTTCTCTTGATCTCCCAGCTCTGATTAATTTTGAAACGGCGAGCATAAAGTGACTCCATTTAGGATGTCATCTCCTCTTACTCCTCTCCATGGTTTTCCATTGTCAGGATTGACTTTGTCCTGGTGGGTATCTCAGTGTCCATTGCTAGGATAGCTTGTCCCAGTTGGCATTTACTGGGTTTGGATTCAAGGCCTGGACACTGTCCCTGAGCACTTCTACTCACTTGAGCCACAGCACCACTTCCAGCCTTAGTCTGGATACTTAGAGGTGAGTTTCGAGCCATGACTCCAGCCTGGTTCTATGCTGATTAGCTAGGAGATGGAGTTTTAGAGGGATTCTTTGTGCCTGGGATGGCTTTGAACTGTGGCAAAAGGAGTCTTTGTTAGAAAAATCCTTTTTATTTCCAATTAAAACAAGGAGATCAATGAGATAGAGGTTACCTATAATTTGTTAACAATTGATTAACAGTACTGAATCTCCTCTCTGCCTTTCCATCCTTCCATAGGACTGGAGCCAGATAGGCTAGGAAAAAATGGGTCAGCTAACAGCAAATACAGGAGATATTCCTTCATATATTTTCTGTAAGATTAAGGGAACAAAGTTATTTTAGGGGAAATGAAGCAGGTGGATAAAGGGAAAATGAGGAATGGTCAGGTTACAGCAAATACAGGAGATATTCTTTCATGTACTTCCCTTAAGATTAAGAGAACCAAAGTCATCTTAGGGGAAATGAAGGAGGATAACTTAAGGAAAATGAGGCCTGGTGTAGGCAACTCAGAAATATGGTATTTAGAGCCGGGCACCGATGGCTCACACCTGTAATCCTAGATACTCAGGAGGCTGAGATCTGAGGATCACGGTTCAAAGCCAGTCTGAGCAAGAAAAGCCGTGAAACTCTTATCTCCCATAAACCACCCGAAAACCAGAAATGGCTCTGTGGCTCAAGTGGTAGAGTGCTAGCCTTGAGCTGACGAGCTGAGGGACAGCGCCCAGGCTCAGAGTTCAAGCCCTACGACCGACAAACAAAAAAAAAAAAAAGAAATATGGTACTTAGAAACAGAAATGCTATCTTTCAAAGAGAGACAACTGCATGCATTCTTCCTTGAGGGACGCATTTCTCACCCAAGGATTAACAACTGGCTGACAGGATTCCCCAAAATGCACATAGCAGGGCATCCTTGTTTCAAGGGTACAGATCTGTTTTATGGCAAGATGCATTCTTACCTAGAAATGCAGAGAATAACACCAGGTGTGGTTAGAGCACCTAACTTTGAAACCAGACTCCTGTCTTTATCCTTTAAATACCCCCAACAGCCCAAGGAGCTGGGTGTCTCTCTAGGTGTCTCCTTGTGTGTGTGTGTGTGTGTGTGTCTGTCTGTCTGTCTGTGTCTATGTCTCTATCTCCCCATGAGAGCACCCATACTCTGCTAGAGTGCGTCCCTACCCTTCTGTTTGTCTCCTTTTTTTTTGTCTGTTTATCTGCTTGCCTGCTTGTTCACTTACTCAATAAAGCTCTGCCAAGTTTCCTACCATTGTGACTTGTGAGGAAATTCTTATTCTGTGATCAAAGTCAAGAACCCTAAGTAAAGAGTTCCTGTATTTAAAGGAGAGCTTCACTAAACTTCACCTCCGTCCAGTGACAGGATTCTAGTAATTATATTTAAGGACCCCTGAGTTATTCAAGATCATCTCCCCATCTCAAGTCCTGAACTTAATCACCTGTGCAAAGCCCCACCCCTGTTACCTAACACAAGACAGCTTCAGGAGTGAGGCCATTATTCATTCTCCAGCAGACCCTGGACTAATGCTACGGTAAGCAGTTCGATCTCAAGTCTCTGGGGCCCAGTCAGGGAAAGTGACAGGAAGGCAGCCAGGCTGGCACCTGCCAACTCAGTGTGGGCATAACTCCTGGCTTGTTTGTTTTTTTTTTCCTAGAAAAGTCACTTTAACTAAGGTGGAATCCTTCATGCTATGAACTGAGAGTACATTTTTTTTAATAACCAAAAAGTTCACATCAAACCTGAACAGTTGGTCTCCTAAATACTCCCAGTTCTCCTGGTTCCCTGGAGAACTGGGGCAGTGCGCTCCAAGGGAGAGCAGAGTAGGTACAGATAATCTCAGCTTCTGGAGGTCCTGTGGAGCTGGGCACAGCATGAAAGTCAGTAGAGGAGGAGGGGGTCCTGAGATGTCAAAAATGCAGGCTGAGTAAAAAGCACCGGGCCCCAGATGGCACCGGGGAATTACTCCGGGCCGCACATTCCAAGGGAATCCGGACTAAAGAGTCATTCAGATGCAAATCTGATCCCAATTTTGGAGGGATTACAGCTCCCCATTGAGAGACACCATTCCTATGTAAATTTTGGGCCCCAGCAGTTCCCAGCTTTCTTCTAGGCTCCCAGGTTTCTTTCCAGCAGTTTCCAGGGCAGGCCCAAGTTTGTTTCTAGCCCCTCCCTTCTGTCCCCTATTGCCTTTCCTAAGGATTTTGCAACCCTCAGTTCTCACTTTCATGAATGAGTCATCAACAAGAGGGTGCCTGAAATACCTCCACTTACTCTTGCTTCCTGCCACCCTTGGGGTCACCTCAGCACTGAAGATCCTACACTGGAGCCTAAGATTCCACCAGCACAGCAGTCCCAGCCCCCGGACTACTGAGCTGGGCACGCCTCTGCCAGGTTTATGTCCACAAGTCACCACACTTAGGGACACCTTCTCTTCCCTACAGAACACACATGAAACAGAAATCCAAGAGACAAATGAACTCAAACAATAAAGC
The DNA here is from genome assembly GCF_000151885.1 of Dipodomys ordii. NCBI lineage: Eukaryota > Metazoa > Chordata > Mammalia > Rodentia > Heteromyidae > Dipodomys > Dipodomys ordii. Next base: position 485,959 of record NW_012267502.1, on the reverse strand, counting down.
TGGTGGGATAATGTTACAGTAGATGCATTCAGTGTCAGCCCTGTGATGAAGGAACACAGGGTTGTTACCCTAGAGTCTACAGCTAAACCAGACCCCCTACCTTCAAAGTCAAGCACCTGGGTGAATCATCAGGTGCTCAACGGGATAGGTGGTGGGAATCCAGCTCTGGCCCCCTTAGAAAAAGGCTCCTAACAGAGCCCTTGTGGGAAGAAATGGTAACCAGACCACCTTACAGACTAGAGAAACAGCCAGCCCCACTGCCTGTCCACCCACCTGCCCAAGCTGCTCACCTTTCCAGGCCGGGCTCCTGTCCTGCTCTGGCAAGTGGTCCCTGGCTGCCTGAAGAGCAAGTGCTCAGGGTTTGTTTCCTGGAAGGTTTCCTAGGACAACTGTCCTGACCACGGGGGTCCAAGGGCTGTGTTATCAGTCCGGGTACACCCAGGATAGGGTGTGGGGGATATGCCACAGGCAGCTGGATCCACTGTGGCCACAACAAGGCACCCTTCAGCAGTGGAACAAGGCCCTGTGGTGAGTTTTCCCCGCAGGTCATGGAACAAGCCTGTCTCCATTCTCTACCCTGTAAATAGCAGAGCTGTTCGGTGATGTGGGCCCTGATTGTTTTCCCAAGCGGACCAATTCAAGAGTGTGGGGCAGGGCAGGCTGGGGCTGAGGAAGGAGAAAGGCTGCCTTGGAGGCTAGAGAGTCAGACCCAGGGAAGGAGGACACTTAGCCCGGCACCCAAGCCATACCGACCACTGTCCACCAGGCAGTGCCTACCAAGCAATGGCACATAAGGCCATAGCTTCACAAAGCACCTGGGGGCTCCAAGGGGTAGGAAAAGAGAGCTGCTCCCGCCTCTCAGCTCATTCCACATTGGAGTCACTGGAGCACAGACTGTAGACACATCCCAAAGGCAGACATGTTGGGATCCCACTGGCTCCTGTGAAGCCCTGGGCCAGGCCCTTAGCCACTCTATGCAGCAGAGGTACAAAGGCTGTGCAGGGTACAACTCTGAACAGAGGGATGACCCAGGCGCCTGAGACCAAGCAGAGACAACACTAATGTTAAGAGAAACACTATACATGAGACAATGTATCTCTTCTGTCATTAGAGATTTAACACCAGAAAAATAAAAATAAGGGGCTGGGAAGGTGGCTCGGTGGTAGAGTGCTTGCCTTGCAAGCATGAGACCTGGGTTCGATTCCTCAGCACCACATAAGCAGAAAAAAAAAGCCGGAAGTGGTGCTGTGGCTCAAGTGGTAGAGCGCTAGCCTTGAGCTGAAGAGCTGAGGGACAGCACCTGGGTCCAGAGTTCAGGCCCCTTGACTGACCAAATAATAATAATAATAAAGTAAAACATATATATATATATGTGTGTGTGTGTGTGTGTGTGTATATATATATATATATATATATATCTTTCTAACTGGTCAAAAAAGGGTAATAGTTTCGAACACCAATATGCACCATCCACATATATAATGTGACACAAAGTTCAATTTCCCTTGGTTAAAAAGAACTAGCTTAACAAATGGGCACTCCAGATATCATCATGACCAACCCATATCCCAGAGAACAAATTGTCAATTCTTTCATGATAAAAAGCAAGTGTTTGTTTTTCAAATCTATTTAAAAGTACTGTGTGTTCTCTAGATTTAAAAAGAAAAGAAAACGAAAGAAAGGCTGTTAAACAATTCACTACCCATGGTTTGGCTGAGTGAAAAATCAGCTGGCTGACAATCAAGCTCACCATATTCCAGCATCAATTATAAACATTTATTCACTCTATTAACCTAAGAAAATGTCACATTGTAATTCTGCACCTGTGCACAGCCCTTGGATACCTTACTGAGATCTGCAAAGTGCACATATAAGCTGCAGGAGAGACAGCTGAAGAACATCAGAGCCCAGCTAGCTCACCAAGAACAGGACATATGGAATAAAGGCCATGACCAGTGGATATGCATTCTCCTTTAGAATCACCATGTTCAGAGAGCCACTCAGATTGTGGCACCTCTACACCTGTGCCACCCAGAACAAACTACAATCATGTAAGAGTTTCACGTCTCAGACCAGGTCATGGTCATAATGACACAAAGATTCACCTCTCTCTAGTGCCAGGGTAAAGCATTGTTAAATATTACAAGCTGTCAAATGCTTTTAGAATTTTTAGTATTATGTTGAGCTTTAATTATACTTTAATTGTAAACACTCTTTAATGCTTTCTGTCAATGATTAAATCTGTCAAGAGTTGGCCATTTGACAGACTTTTCCCTTATGCCCAGCAGCTGTGAGCCAGGAACCATCAGCCAAGCAGTCCCTTCACTGGCAGCTGGCTGGGTTACACTCAGTAGTACACTCAGTCTGGCTGGTCTGGATACTTTATAACTATAGAGGATCACAATCATGGCTGAAGACATGTTCCAGTCACAACCACTCTGCACAGCCTGAACAAGATGTAAAGAAGCACTCTATGCAAAATACAACCTTAGTGAACTCTGGATAGAGCTATTCTCACTCAGGTTGGGGCAAGGGAGATCACTTCCCCTCATAGCCCAGCAAAAGGCCTGAGGTTGCTACAAATATAGACCTTCATTTGTATAAAACTCTTTCATGATCGGTACACATACCCTTACCACACTCCCCTCTGGCTATATAACCAAGTTGTTCAGCTCACTTTTCCAGGAAACACTACTCTTTTAGTGCTTCCCACTTCCTCTGGTAATGTGACGCTAAGTCCAAAAGTCTTCTTCTAAATAATCTTTTCTCTGCCGACTTTTTACATTTATTTATTTATTTATTTGGCACTGGTCTGGGGCTTGAACTCAGGGCCTACCTAGGCACTGTCCCTGAGCTTTTTTGCTCAAGGCCAGTGCTCTACTACTTGAGCCACAGCTCCATTTCTGGCTTGTTTTTCTTGTTTGTTGGTTGGTGGTGAATGTTGGTTGGTTGGTGCAGTTAATTGGAGATGAGTCTCATGAAATTTCCAGGCTGGCTTCAAACCTTGATCCTCTGATCTTAGCCTCCTGTGTAGCTAGCCACCAGTGCCTGGCTTCTACTTTTTATTTTATCCTAAGTAGACGAGGCTGAGTTAGTAGAATGAAGAAGAGATAGAGGAGAAGTAACAACACCAGCTGTAGTGGCAGCTGCAGTGACTATAGTTTCAGAGTTTCAAAGGCAGAGACAACATGGAGGTATAGAGAAGGCTGTGAAGACCTGAAAATGCAGGACTACAGGCCCTGGTCTCTGCAAAACTTCTAGGACACTGTCAAGTCCCAAATGCCATCACCCAAGATTGGAAAGCTGTGACTTGGATAGCTGTTAGGAGCACTAGGTCCTGACACTCAAAATGTGAGAACTGAAGAGGAAGATTACATTGACTGCCGAGTACACAGACACTGGCAAAGCCCAGAGCAATAAGCCTCCAACCTGAGTGACTAAGCCCTAAGTCCCTGGTCTCTAGAACCAGTAGTTCTCAGAACAGGGAACTGTAAGTCTCTAGTCTGTCAGCCAATGCTCTATGCCTTCAGCACTCAAGAGTCCAGATCTGCCAGCACTAGAGGAGCTACTACTTGCATGTTCATGATTTCTATCTGAGTAAAGCAAAAAGACCCCAGAAAGCTGTTATTCTCTCTGTGCTCCTGGATGGCAGGCAGTGTCCACACCACCTTCCCCTGCATTCCTTACTACCTTCTGCATCCTTCTTTCCACCTCTACTTCAACCAAGTCTTCCGCGGTGCAGCGACATAAGTGTCTAAAATTGAAATCCGTTCCAATGTGTTGGCAGAAACTCTTCCATGGCTCTCTGCTGCCTTTGCTCAAAATAATGCAGGTCACTGCCTCATTGCCCACCACATTCCCTATTTTTCTTCAATCTTGACCCCTCCCAGTCCTGGCACTTGGCTTGCAAAGCAGCCAGACTTTCTGGGGAAAGCATTCCCTGAGCTGGAAAAAAGAAGGCCAAATCCCTTGACACTTAGCACAAATGTTATTCCCATCCATCTGCAGATATTTCCTAAATACCTGCTACTGCCAGGCACAGTGCCAAACATGAGCAGAGAAAAGTGGGCTGGACCTTCCCTTATAGAAGTTACCTCTGCGGTGAGACACCCACACACATAAGCAAGTCTGCATGCATGGGGTCACATGCTGTGTTCAATCCTTGGTAGGGAACCACAGTGTTAAGTTGGACTGGTCAGACGGCAAAAGGCAGCTCTGAGTGGTAACCGGAACCAGAAGTCAGCATTATCCATAAGTATACATCGACTTGATTATTCTCACAAATGATTGCTTAAGAAGACTAAGCAAATAGCTTTGCTATGAGCTCCTGAAACTTGTCTCACTTAACTGCAGCCTGCTTCCTTAGTCGCTCAGGGCAGTGAAGCCATCTAAGAATAACAACCACCTCCCTGGGCAAGCTGCTTCCTCAGCACAAGCTGCTGGCCGGCTTCACACTCCTGATTAACCTACCCAGCATACCCTTACCTCATGAACATAGACCAACAGAATCCCAACTGCCACCATACCCAAGAGCTCTGCCTTAAAACCAAACCAGCCTCATCAACAGCCCTTGACTTCCCCTCCACACACATGCAGGACCCCGCTGGGTAAGGCTTTCCTTCCGGCCAGATGGTTAACTGCTGCCAACAGTCAGACAGCAGGCAAAGAGACTCTGCCCTAGAGGTCTGCCTTGAAGCTCCAGGATCCCAAGCACTTAACCTCCATCAACCCCCCTGGGACTGGGACTGCTTTGTCCCCAATTCTCTTCTTGTTAGTCCAGCCCTCAACACCAATGCAACCACTTTGCTCTCAGACTAAATCCCATTAAATTCACTCCTGAGCTCTGACATAAAAAGGGATTTCAGCATGGTGAACAAAAGACTGAAGAGGAGAGAGGATGTACATCTATCTGCCTGCCCTTCCTGGAGATGGCCAGATCACAGCAGCTGAGCAGGCAATGATTCTCCTTCATGGGTCCCTCCCCTACCTGCATTTAAATCTCTGTTATGTAACGCAGTATGAGGCCCTGTTACTTAACCTGTCAGCCTCTTGTACAAAGCATAGGTGTGTAGACTACCCAGTTAAGCCTGGAGCTCAGAACGTTACTGACCCCTCCCAACCCTGGGTAAATAGTGAACTGGGACTGCATTTCCTTCCCTACGTAAGGGCCCAGGACACCAGACCCAGGACACTAGACTGCCCTGATGTGCCACAGTAAGAATGGAAAAGGCTGCCGTGAAGGCTGTAGGAGCTGCCGAAGCCCCCAACCCTGCCCTGCTGATCCTCTGATTGAAGAGTTCTAGAAGCTCCCAGTCTCTACAAGCTGGTAGGTCTCCAGGAGTCTCCAGCTGTGCAAGGACAGCATGGACCTTGTTCCTTAAGTCGCAGGAACAGGAGAAGAACTAAGAGAAGACTAGGCAGTGGCAAAATCAACAGTAAAGAGGGAGGCAAAGCAAGGCTGATTTGGCCTTTTTGTACTGTACACAAAAGCAAGGCATGCATCAAGGAGAGGTCTGCCTCCCCCACCTGCTGTTCAAGGTAAGTCTAGAAAAACATCACACTATTACCCAGGAGATTCTCTCCCAGCTGAGGGAGAATCTGCCCTAGCATACAGCGACTAAACCAAACGTAAAAGGAAGGAAAAGGCAGAGCAGAGGTTCTGGCGGGCTCACCCCTGCATCCATCCTAGAAAGCCATCTTTCAGTCATGTTTGCCCTTCCCTGGTGAGCAAACACAGGACCCAGTGATTTGACTGAAAAGCCCAGACCCTCTGCACTGGGTCTGGAACCACACACAATGGCCACAAGGACCATTTCCCACAGCCAGTGGGTACAGTACCTCTACCCTCACCAGCGTGACCTCTTCCTGACATGACACTCAGCCGTACCTGGAGGATACCACTTCTCCCCCAGGATATGACTCACAGCCCTCTTGGCCCACCTGTAAGGAGGCCTTATCCCACCCCACACGGCACCCTGAAAGACTTCATGGTGTCACAATGAGACTTGCTGGGTGACAACAGGAATATGGCCACCCAACTGTCAGATGGAAGGAACCCAGAGCATAGGAACCCTGGAGAAGAATAGACACCTGTGCACCATAGGCTGTGGGGCACCTGAAAGGAGAATTTAAGTAAAACATCCCATGCCCATGAATCCAGGCTTCCATCCATAAGCCTGGCCACTCTGTCCACCTTCCCATGGGCCTCAGACTAGCTACAAGTCTCTTGCTGACCTCACGGCAGACGGCACAGACCAGTTGTTCCTGAGGAACCAGCAGGTATCTCAGAGACAATGGTCTCTCCTTGTGAAGTGCATCAGGACTCATCCACCTGTAACTGCCACCCATGAAACAGGATGAGCCAGGAGCTACCACCTAAGGAGGAGCTGCCCAAGGCAGGGAAGCAGCTAGATGGCACTGGTTCACTCACTTCTGAAGCAATGGTTGAAGCACAACCTCCTTTGGTCCCAGCTGTTAGTCCTGTGTGGGGTCAGATACCTAAAACTCCTACCTCTAGACCTAAAGCTGGGGCAGGGCCAGAGTCACACAGGGGCAAAAGCAGCTCTGATCTGACTATGCTCCCATATGGTGAGGCCTGCATCTCAGGCAGCACAGGAAACTTTTGGAGACCATGGAGCATCAGCCAACAGAAGGGTGCAATGTCCCGAGGTAGACCAGGACCAGGCAACCCAGGATCAGACACCTGTGCTAGTGGCAGTGACACAGACACCCCACCATGAGGACATGTGACCTCATGCCCCCTGCAGGTGTACATACTGCACTCCACACAAGTCACCACCTAGCCTAGGCAGGATCGCTGAGTGTAGGCGTCCCACATAGCGGTCACCGGTTCTCTGTACTTCCTCCACAGACTGGCTTCCCTGGTAGTGACCTACCTCCTGGGCCACTCACTCCACTTGTTTCACTACCCGTGACACGGGTACTTCTGCGCACATGTGAGTACTTCCGCTTTTCCCACGGCTCCCTTCTCCACCTCTGCAGCCTCCTCCCTGGAGGCCCACTTCAGCACAGCTCCTCTGGTTCACCCTCTGCCCCTCTGTCTGCAATTGGAGGAACACGGGTTTTTCATGTACACAGAGGTCTCCTCTAGTCACTGTGTGAAGATGGCACCACCCCACAAATGCACAGCACAGCAAGGGGGATTCCTTCAGCAGCTGTCAACCCCCTGTAAGACTGCCACCAAGGTGACTCAGACATGTGAAAAGGCAGCCTGTGGAATGGGTAGAGACTCTCCAAACAGAACCCAGATGACATGCGAATATAACAAACCACAGTGTTAAGTTCCATCCATGGGTCTAAGGACAGATGACTCAGTAGTGTGGGCCCACTGGATGCATATGGGATTGGACTCTCCCTACTTTGACATTTTTTTTTTTTAGAGCAGTGCTGGGGTTGGAACCCAGGACCATGTACATGCTAGATAAGTACTGTACCACTAAGCTTCAGCCCAGCAGTGAGCACTTTAATTCATGTTATTATAAAGAAGCATTATAGACACAATCAAAAGTTGAATTCAAACACACAGAACTATAAAACTATAAAAATCAAAGGGCAGTCATGTAACACTAGTACCTATAGCCTTAAATGAAAACAAAGGCTTATTGAACCACAGAGTAGCTTCATCTTGCTGACAAATGGTAGAACTGAGAATAATGTTTGCACAATAGAAGTGAGGCCAAGCCTTAGTATCTATGACAACACAGCCCCTGAGGGTGGTTGGACAAGAGGGATGAATGCCCCTGCCCTAAAACATGGCAGAGAAGGGCCCAAACACTGGAGGGAGAATGTGGAGCAAAAACACCAGGAACACCAATGTCTCAAGAGCACCAATCAGTGCAGCAAGGCAATCATTCTGCTTACAGACTAAGGAAGAGACAGTAACTGCCACGGCTGAGGGAGGATACTGGGGGCAGAGCCCTCCATGAAGATCAACTGTTAGATCTCTTCAGAAACAAACCTGGCAAGATCTACCAAAGTAAAGAGACATAGACTGTGACCCGGCTAAACCAGACCCGGCGGTCCAAGCCACAGATGACAGGTCTGAGGTGTGGTCAGGGTATTTACAGTAGTGCTGTTTATCTTGACTGTTTTTCTGAAATAGCTCTATCCAATGACTACAAACTGCACAGGAATTCATTCTTTCACAATTCTAGAGGCAATAAAGCTAGAGTTAGTGTCACTAAACAAAAGTCAAGGTACCAGCAAAACCTAGGCCCTCTGAAGGTGCCTAGAGAATCCCATTTGGGGCTCTTGCCATGGCTTCATGGCTCCTGGGGTCTGTTCATTCCCAAGAAGTCATCCCCAAAAGCTTCCTGTGCTACCTGAGATGGGCAGGCCCCATATGGGAGCACAATTAGGTCCTGTTCAGACCTAGCATGGACCAGGTAAGGCTTACTAACATCAGGAAGGCCACCTGCCTTACTCAGTCCATTAATTCAAATACTCATCTCTTCCAAGAAACCCCCAGAGAAATGGCTAACCACACGTCAGAGAACTCCATGGCCCAGACAGATGGACAATATAACCCAGCCTCACAGCCACTGCTTCAGCCTCTACTTCTGCACACTTTCTCCATGTCTCACCTCCTCTGCCCCCTTCCCCCCAGCAACAAAGCACTCATGACTTCAGGCACCAGCTAATCCAGAACGATCTCATCTCAAGATGCTTACTTATATCTGAGAGACCCTGTTTATACAAGCCCACCTTCACAGTGTCGTAGGATTAGAACTCAGCCTGTCATAAGGACAGAAGCAAAACCCTAAGGCGGAGTGAATGCCTTTGAGTGGGGTATGCTGACAAATGTCTCTGGCTTACACAGGAGCAAACAGGCAGGGGGATTCCTGCGATGTTTTCAGGGCTTTGGGCTCATATACCAATGAACACTCTCTCTGACCTGGTCAAGGCAGACCATCCAGGACCCTTGGGAGGAACAAGATGGGGGAACACAGGGATGGCAGAATGAAGGTGCCTGGGCCAAGCACCTCATCTAAGCCCACCTGGCAGCCCTCACACTTTCACCACACCCAGTTCTGATGTCCAACTACGGCTGGCAATGGGTGGCCCACACACAACTCTCCATCCTCACAGCAGCCAGCTCAGTGGACTGACATAGCTCAACTAGCACCCTGCAACACAAGACTGCAAGAAACAAGATGGGACATGGCTCAGATACCCTAAAGCCTTCTCTGGACATGGGCAAGTATCCCCTAGCCCCTCATCTCTACCTCGGGCTGCCACTCTGAACCAAACCCTTCTACTTCTGTACATACACATCATTCATTGTCTGTGATGGAGACGCCTAAGAGCTTTCAACAGGCCAACATGAAAAAGGAGCTGGCACAAACTGATGTCCAAGGTACGGATGAAGGAGGCCCTATACAGGAGTCCTCAACCCTGACTAGTCCTGACATCGTTCCCCTGTACACCAGCCTAGGCACCCAGGAGTTCCCTCCCACTGAAGAAGAATCTTCTGCTTCACTAGCCCCAAACACCAGATCTCACCTCCCCAAAGTTGGATGCCTCCTGCAGAACCCAGGCAGACCCCCATCTTTCCAACTGCCCAGGCAAAACTCAAGGACCCTACACCTGCTACAAACCCTCTCTCCTCAGCCCCACCTCAGCACCCACAGCACTGACAAGCTCACTGGCTACTCTATCTCTTCTTGCCCATGTCCCTTACCCCAACTATGCCTCGGGTTACTGCCCCTGCCTGCAGTGCCCCCTGAAAAACCCTGTTCTTACTCCCATCTGCCTTAGGACCTTAGTGTTGGCTTCTTCCTGTGTGGGGAATACGGCTCCTCATCCACAGGTTATCAATCACCATCTGGCTCTAGCCCAGCTCTCAGCTTCCCCTTCTAAAACTGTGTCCTGCCCCATTGCCACTTTTCTCTCCTGGGTACCTGTCACCTTATAATCCACTCACACCTATCTTGGTATCTTTTAATGCTTGCTTCTCTACTGAAGAGTGCCCTGCTTTCCTAGCTTGATGGGCTGAAGATAACCTGTTGATCTCCAGATGGTCTCCTGAGAGCTGGAGCTCTTCCTGGGCTCCAGAGCCACCATCCACAAGCTGCAGAACTACAGGCGGGAAACCATGAGGCCTGAGCACATGAATAGGAACATGCCGGGCTCTCACTGAAAGGCTCATTTCATAGGCTCCCCTTGTGCGCATCACAGCATCACCACATGCCCACTCTGCAAGGAAAAATGGACCCTTTGTGGGATATTAATAGCCCAGCCAGATGTGGGACCGCCTGGGGTCTTTTCCCAGGGCTCCACTGGGTGCCCCACAGCTGCACAGGCAGAGTACCTCTGCTCAGGCCCCAGAGGCTGCCAAAGCAAGTGTACAGAGGTAGGGAAGGTGGGGGTTACAGAATACAGCACCAGGCTCATCACAAACATGACATGCAAGCTGTGATTGCCAATGCATTCAGGACAGAACCATGCCATGGAAAATCAGCCACAAACCAATGAGCACACTCACAGAAAACAAGAGTCAGATGGGCAGTAAGTGGCTGAGGGGTTGTTGCACTCTGAGGGCACATCTAGGCAGAGTGCCCTGGGAAGAAATGCCATCAGTGTGGTAACCCCATTCTCTGATGAGCCCCAGCAGTTTGCTTTGTTAACTGCCTGCAAAAGTACAGAATAATGGCACTGGGGCTGACAAGCCTCAGGCACCTCCAAAGCCAGCCTGGAATGGAGGGGAAGTCAGACCCCAGGCAGACAGAGCAATGTAGATCTACACTGCGCAGCATACACCAGGTGAATGGCACAAGTGACTGCAGAATTTTCCAGAAGTCAACACAAATTTCTAGTTTCATTTACCCAAAACAGAACACTTCCACACAAAACTGATATAGGCATTATGAAAGGTGCAGCATTTTCTCTTTAAGGTGCTAAGCCTTCACAGCAGGCTATAGATTTGACACTGGAGGCCAGTCTGAACTCTGAGCAGCCGTACTTTCGGCACCCCAGGCTGGCTATCATGTCTGGCTAAAGGACTAGCAAGTGAATATCTGAAACACAGATAAGTAGCTCCAGCTAAGAATAGCTGCTGCTGTAAGGAGCTGGTTCAGGCCCAGTGTGTTGAATGAAGGTGGGGAAGTTTCCAGCCACTGAAAATGGACTCTGTGCCTGTGTGGGCATCTATGCTTGCAACCTGACCATCCAGAGCCACTGCATGACCGGATGTTTTACAGGCTTCCTGCAATAACCCACAGCACCAAATTAAAACTTTATACTTTTGACTTACAGAACACCAAATAACATTTTGATTTACAAAAAAAAAAAAAAAAGAAAAACTGGGGCATGGACGCAGGGCCAGGACACCCTCCCTTAGCTGTTTTGCTCAAGACTGGTGGCTCTTCAGCCACAGCTCCACTTCTGGCTTATTGCTGATTAACTGGAGACAGGAGTATCTTGGATTTTTCTATCCAAGCTAGCTTTGAACTGTAATTCTCAAATCGCAGCCTGTTGAGTAGCTAGGATTATAGGCATGCGCTACCAGCACCCAGGCAAACATTCAGATTTGCTTACTTTTTTTTTATATATACTAATGAATGCATGAGCTTTCAGACCAGCACCTATAGAATCCCAGATGCCAAAGAGGGAGGGTCCTGAGTATCTTTCTCCAGGTAACAGCCTCAAAGGACTGCAAACAGGACCAGAGAGACCTTCCCAGGCCTTGGGAAATGCACAGAAGTAATTAGTTCCCATTTGGTTGTCATTTAATTAAAATCATTATTGTCCGACTCTCAAACTGGCTCTGAGTGTTTTCAACACTAGCTAAAAATAAAGCACACCTTCTAGAAGCTGGCTGGGCATACTCCAACTGCAGGGCAGTGTGCATACACACTGCTGAACAGCAACGAAATTCAAAGCACTTCACTTTCTGCCCTTAGCAACTCCAAAAGAAGCACAGCAGGGGTGAAGAATCTAGGTATAAGAGAAGAAATCACAGGCAAGGTCCAGCCTTAGGTTCTGGCACTCTTGGTTCCCCAAAATAATGCCCAAGTGAAGTCTGTCCCCATCCTGAAGCCTTCAAGCTCTCTGTATCCCATGCCCTCATATACTGAGTTCTTGGTACCTACTAGTAGACCTGCAGTCACCCAGTACCCCCAGAACAATCTTGATGGCCAGGTTCCCAAGCCACTTAGCTACTATTTCCCTGGGTAGACACACCAACTTCCTGTGGAGCCACCCTTCAATTGCATGCTAAAGTTCCAGGAGCAACATCACAGAGAGGCCCATGGGGACACATGGAAGGACAATGCCTGCTTTGTTCCTGCCAAATGCAAAACTGTCTGTATGGACTATTTCTTCACACTAGAAAACGTCCCTGGGAAGTATTTTTTGCTTCCACTGAAGCATTCTAGAATGTATATCTTAAACTTTCTAAGGATTTCCTCTCTAAATGGCCTTTCATAGGTGAGCTACAGTTCCAAGTGTCTCCGTGGGTACTGAACAGTAGATAATACTGACCATACTCTGCTTTTACCTGTACATACACACGTAAGACACAGTCTATATCAGAAATTAGACACAGTAACACATTATCAGTGACTAGCAACAAATCAGAGTAACTGTAACAAGACACAAGTATACAACTGTATACAAGATACAACTTTGTGATATAAGTATGGAAATATGGTGTTCTCTCTCTCTTGATATCTAATTACACTCTTTCTTTCTAGTTGCTTATAGGTAACTAAAACTGTGCAAGGTGAAACCACAGATGGGGGTGGGGAGCTTACTGTATTTGTGACTTGAAAGTAGAAGCCAGGAGGATCCCAAGTAGAATAGGATCCCAAGTAGAATAGTAGAATCTATCCATCCCTGGGTGGGAGATGGTGGGGCTGGAGGCCATGAGAACAACCTGCCAGCACAGCTGGGTGTTTTTGGACAGGACTCAGAGACCTAAATGTCCCGAATATTACAACATAAGTCACAGCTGCAAACTTCATCTAAAACAGACATGTCTGCAAAAACTTTCAGTCCAAACCTCTGGGACCAGCCTACCTTTTGTTTCCACAACTTGACCCCATCAATCCAGGCTTCTGCTTCTGTGGGTGTCTCACCTCAACTAAGTCAAAGAAAGACTCCCTCCTTCCTGAGCTCCTAGGCAAGCCAGAAAAGTGAGAATTTCCCAGATAGGCCTAAGCCTCACAGTCCCTTCCTCTGCTGCCTGGGGACAGCATAGACAACTTGCACCCCACTTTTACTGATAACAGGTGTAAGGCTGAGGACAGAGCCTGCAGCCCCTTGAAGACTGCTGGCCCCTCCAGTGGTGGAGCTGCAGATCAGCACACCCCCTTTTACTGGCCACCCACCCCATTCACCTGTGGCAGGGCTATGCCCCAGCTGGCTGTGAGTAACCTCAAGACTGAGAGGGCAAAGGGGAGCCCTGCATACACATCCCCCTAGCAGGCCCAGGTGGCACTGCCTTCCAAGCTCATAGATGAAGATACTGGCATACTGGAAGTAAAAGCCAGCCAGAGGCCAGGCAGCATCAGCATGGTAGGAGACCCGGTCACAATGGTTAGGAGCAGGTAGCAAAGGGGGTCAGAGACTCCCCCCTGTACAAGTAGTGGGAATCTCTCCTTATCACTTGGTCTGTGTTCTCACTTGCAATGGAAAGACCCAGAATTCCTAGGGGGGCTGCCAGGACATAGTGGCACACTTGCCACATGCCTGTGTGTGACAGGGCTCATGCACACCAATGTTCCTGAGCCTTCGGCACAGGCCATCTGCCATCCTCCATACTGTATCTCAAGGACAAACGGCAGGACAAGATGCCAGCCACCCCAGACTCCTCTTTGCCTCCTCTATCCTGGCCTGAGAGGCTGTCTTCCCTGCCAGGCAGAGGCTACGAACCAGTAAAACAGAAGATAAGCAGGGACCACCAGTCCTTGTGATTCCTGAGGGTACAAGACATGTGTTTTCCAAGACACAATAGGAGTTCCTGAACTCACAGTTTCCAGTGGAAACATTGGAGGATCCCAGACAAGGATACAACCTTACAGACAGCCCTTTCCTCTCCTGCCTGGAAAAGCTAGTGCTGACCAGTGCTGGACTCACTACCCAAATGAGCTTCACTCAGCAGTGCCCCAATGGCAGCCCTCACCACCCACATCGACACATGTCCTAAGTCCTCTAGTCAGACCATGACTGCCCTGGGCAGAAAAGCCTGAACTTTCTGAGACTGTAGTTCTTGGTGCCCAATCCCCTCACAAGCCACGCATAGAACAGACTTAGCAGTGACTGACTGAGAGCAGATATCAACTGATAAGACCTCCTGAGGGGCGGGTTCTAAAGGCAGGCACCCCTCCCAGCTGTGCTTCATCCCTTACCTCAGGACTCATGTCGTCAACCAATTCAGCAATCAGGACTAGGCTTCTTCCCACTTTCTGGTGTTAGTAGAGCCTGGAACAGTTAGAAAAAGGGGGATACATATTAGCAGGACCAACTTGGCATCAGATCCTTTATAATAACCACACAAACTCTTGTGCTAAAAATGTTCACCAGAGCCGGGCGCCAGTAGCTCACACCCATATTCCTAGCTACTCAGGAGGCTGAGATCTGAGGATCGTGGTTCAAAGCCAGCCCAGGCAGGAAATTCTGTGAAACTTTTATCTCCAATAAGCCACCAGAAAACCGGAAGTGGCGCTGTAGCTCAAGTGGTAGAGTGCTAGCCTTGAGCTGAAGAGCTGAGGGACAGCGCTCAAGCCCAGAGTTCAAGCCCCATGACCCACAAAAAAAAAAAAAATGTTCACCTGAAACTCTGCAAGATCACTAAGAGAATGGTAAGTCACAGGGAGCATTACCTGGCCAGGTGAGACTACATGAGGTTAGCATCATGGCCTAAAGAACAGTTGCTAGCAGGAATACCATCTACACCCTCACTGACTTGTGCTTACTGTTGCTGGCAGCAGCTAGAGCAGTAGAAATTCCCCTCAGTATAGCTCAAAGCCATAAGAAAGTAGCCAGGCAGTAGGGGACTTATGCAAAAAAGTCACAATAAATAACCAAATCACAACAACCAACCACACTTTAGCACAAAGCTTCCAACTCAGCCCCTCAAGAAAATTTTTAATAATTTGTTCCTTGGGCTGGGAAGGTGGCTCAGTGGTAGAGCGCTTGCCTCGCACGCATGAGGCCCTGGGTTCGATTCCTCAGCACCACATAAGCAGAAAAAAACAGAAGTGCCACTGTGGCTCAAGTGGTAGAGCACTAGCCTTGAGCTAAAATGCTGAGGGACAGTGCCTAGGCCCAGAGTTTAGGCTCCACAGCCAACCAAAAAAATAAAATAAAATAATAATAATTTGTTCCTTGCCATTACCAAGGTTTGAACTCAAGGTCTCAAACTTGTTCAACTTGCTAGCCAATTAAGCCACAGCTTATGCTCTGCCCTTTGCTGGTTATTTTGGAGTTGAAGTCTGTCAGACTTTAATCCTCTGAATCTCAGCTTCCTAAGGAGCTAGGATTACAGATGGTAGCCACCAGTGCCCAGTTGTATTTAAATAACTTTTAAGTTTTAAAATGAAATATGTGCTGGGTGCTGCCAGGTCATGCCTATAACCCTAACTACTCAGGAGGGTCATGGTTCAAAGCCAGCCTAGGCAAGAAAGTCTGTGATATTCTTATCTCCAATTAACCCCCTGAAAACTAGAAGTGGCGCTGTGGCTCAAAGTGGTAGAGTACTAGCCTTCTGGAAAAAAAAAGCTCAGGGACGGCACCCAGGCCCTGAGTTCAAGACCCACCACTGACCAAAAAAAAAGAAAAAAAAAGTATCTTTAAAAAACAAAAGCCAGGTGCCGTGGCTCACGCCTGTAATCCTAACTACTTAAGATGTTGAGATATGAGAATCACGGTTCAAGCCAGCCCAGGCAGGAAAAGTCCATGAGACTCTTATCTCCAATAAACCACTAGAAAACCGGAAGTGGGGCTGTGGCTCAAGCGGTAGAGCACTCGCCTTGAGCTGAAGGGCGCAAGGACAGCGCCCAAACCCAGAGTTCAAGCCCCACAACCAGCCAAAAAAAAACAAAAAACAAAAAATAAAACAAAATCAGAAGAATAGGAGGAGGCAAAGAAAGAGGGTAAGGCCAGAAGAGAGAAAATAATACTAAAGTAAGAGAGGGCTTACTATGCATCACACATAGAGGAGAAATATGAAGCAGCAAAACAAGAGAATACAAGGTTCCTTTCTGACCATCCAGGGCCTCCCGAAGTCACCCTAGCCAAAGCCCAAAACTGCAGAAGTCAAGTTACAGGTGGGGCTTTGTCATTTACTGAAGTACAGCGAAGTGGTCCTTTTCCTCTTGAAGATAGGCAATGATCTGGGCAGTGACCTGGACTGACATCAGGGCCAGCGGTGTGGAGAGGGACAGGAGAACCTCCAACAGAGAGAGAAGCAGCAACCTCCTCACCCCAACATTCAAGTTTTCTGTAATTACATTTTGCTCTGCTTTGAAAGTTTGCCCCCAACTTCATCAGCTGAAATTTGGTTATTATTCTGCTGGTATTAAAGAGGGTAGGAACTAAATCCTGAGACAGGGTCTTGGGAGGTAATTAGGATTAGGTAGGATCCTGAAGTGGGGCCTCCATGATGGCTTTGGTGATTTATAAGAAGAGAAAGAGAAAGGAGCTGGCATAGCTTAGTCTCAATGGGAGATGCCTCCACCATATTACAATGCATCAAGAAGTTCTTACCAGATACCAGTGCCAAGCTCCTGGTCCTCCAGCTTCGAGAACCATGAGCCAAATAAACCTCTACTCTTTATAAACTACCCAGTTAATGCAAGACAGAATGGAATAAGATATTCTTAGACACAGAGATGCGCTAAAAAGAAGATCTTCATCTCATAGCAAAGCCACAAGAACAGCTTCAAAGTCCACCACCAGCTTGACCACAAAGTAAATACATGGCATGTCCTAGGCAGCTGCTACAAAGAACTAACTGGTTTCCTTTTCTGGAGACAGCTGCCCACAGTGGAAGGAAAGGGGCCTGGGGGGGTCAGAAAGCAATGTGGTCACTGCGCATACATGCTTTGGTGATAGTGATTAATTTACCTTGCACATTCTGCAAAAGGTATGCCACATTTCCTCTTAGCAGCCACTCACTTTCCTTTTGGGGAAATTCCACTTCAACGCACAGAGAAAAACTGACTCACAATTGCCCTCCTGAGCACACTGAGAGGACTCCATGTCACATATATGCCACACATGGATATACACACATATGCAGCTGCATATGCATATGCAATATATATCCATGCCACAATATACATGTATATCCATGCATGCCTATACACACAAATGCATGTACACATGCATATGTCACATACACATGCATACTCATATACACAAATATATAGACACATATAACCACAATTGGACCCCTTTTCCAACAGGCCCCCCACTCCACTCCCTCATTAATTATTAGATATTCAGACTCTGAGCTACATTTGGTTCTGGAGCTCAAGAGCCTCAGGTGAGTGATTGTCACACAGAATACCTACAGCAGAAGCAACAGGGGTGAGCTAAAAGCACATCTATGGGCCCCAGTGGAGTGTGACACTGCAGAGATATGACTAGACACAGAAAGGAGCCTATTTAATGACTCCAGGGTGACAGTGCCACCAGGGTGTTCCAGGGAACAACATGTGGTGACAAGGGATATGTTGGGGAGTCCGAGAATCAATGCAAGGAGCATGTGCCAGGCTGCGTCAAAAGCCCCACCTTACCCCTATCAAAAGGATGCAAGGAAACTAACTGAAAAGGGGAATTCCAGGGAAGGAGACACAGCTGAACAAACTGGAGAGTGCCACCCACCTGAGAAGATGCCTGCCAGTGGGGTTTGACCACTAACTCCCACAGGGCCTCATCCTAGAGGGAACAGGGGCCTGCTTGGAGAACCCAGGCCCTTCCATGCAGTCTGGGAACCGCCATATGCAGGCACAGACACCATCTCCTGGCAGCAGAGAAGGAGGCATTGGCAGGGAGCCTGGGAAGGGTATGCCAGGGCCATCTGGCTGAACCAGGGAGCCTAGGCCAATAGGGCCTGCTACTAGAATGCATCTCACTCTGTGCAAAACTCTGGTTAACACCTGGGACTGTGCTGACTTCATGCCAGTCCCAAGATCCTAGAGAACAGTGACAAGTTAAAAAGCAGAGAGAGAGAGAGAGAGAGAAAGCCCACAAGCTGTGTCTGGAAACATCACGAGAAGGAATCCCATCGTTGCACTTTGCCTGGCCAGGACTCTTGAAACCCCATCTATAGAGGCACAGAAACCCTGCAGGTCCCACTCAGGGCCTCCTACTGCACAGTTAGGAGATGCTCAGAATCTCCCTTGGATTAGCTTCTCCTTTCCCTGGACCTCCTGGAGCCCTCCTGAGAACTCACTGGCCCTGTGAATACCCTGTGATCACTCCATGTTGACCCAAATCTCAAATTGTTCTACAAAACAAAACCCTTCCATCTAACCCTGGGGGCATAAGGATCCAATAGTCAGAGCAGATGTGTAACACACATCCGCATGCATATATGGGCAGTCCCTTCTCTCTTTGCCACAGCTTTCCCAATAAAGTCTTTCCTTCCCAAGTCTGAACTTGCTTTTTATTTGAACTGTGCACAAATTATAAACCACTGGAGCCCTAGGACATATCACACACCCACATAATTATCATACAAATCACAGTCGTCCATGTTGTACTGGCTTCTACTAACTGGGTCGCAAAGGAACCCCAATACCCCCTGAGGATAGCATGTAGTTTTTCTCAACACCAAGAGAGTGGAGATAGAGAGAAGCCACCTTGTCACAGATAGCATAAACCCATCCTACCCGCCAAAGGACATCACGAATAATAAATGAGTTAATGGACAGAATCCAAAAGGCTGGGGGTTGAGTTTTATTAACTATCTTTTCCTAGTAGCTGATTAACCTGGTTTAGGTCTGGAAGGGAAATTCTGGGGCTTTCTGCTTCCCAGACAGGAGAGCATAGGACTGAAGTTTCTCTCTACAAACTCCAAAAGAAATGCTGAGAAATCTCTCCATATCACTGCATTGCAAATCCTTGGAATTTACTGACTCCAAGCACAGATGTTGAAAAGTCTTGCTGATGTCAGTCAATGAGACTACGTGGCTGACAGTGGTCAGGATCACTGTGTGTGCCTACTCTCTTCTCTTCCCCATATGTGCCCAGAAAAGATGACCAACTTACCAATAAGGAGACACCCTCAGAGGGAGAACACTCCAGCTAGCAGAGAGCAGAGAAGGTCTTTCCCCCACAAGGGGAAGCCAGGAAGACAGAGGTCCCACAGCAGGCAACAACCACAAGGAAACAGACTCAAGTGGATGTGGAGTCTACTTCATTTTCCTGTCCTTTAGGGATGTTGTTCAGTTAGGGTCTGTTAGGGTGCCTGCATCCACCTTTAGGTCTGCAGGGTTCGTTTGTTTCCAGAAGCCAAGTCTAGTCACATTTGCATTCCGAGAAGGAAGGTCCTGCTCTCTTGGCTCAGTTCACGCTGACAACTCTGACACAAGCTGCCTTCGAATTCTACTGGGTTTCTTGCCTTGTTTGGATGCATCTCTGCTTTTGGCAACAGGCCCTCCTAACAGCTGTACAAATCACGCATGCTAACCTCACCCCTACATACATAATAATAAATACACAGAAATTTGCTGGGCCCTGGGAAGAAGCAGCCCAGGAAGAAGGTTCTTTTATTATATCACTGAGTGTGTCCCCCCCGCCCCGTAACCTGACACAATAGCCAGGACTGGGAAAACCACTCATGCGGTGTTCCTCCTGCTCCCCAGGTCTGGATTCTCACTTTTAAAATAACCCTTGTTCTACCACATCCTGTGGAGAAGAGATAGGAGGAAGCACACAATTCCTGCAAGCCAACAGTGTGAGCTGGCCAAGGGTAAATGGGTCACAACAGAATAAAACCCCGGTGGTCCACACCCTGTCAACCCAGCTACTCAGAAGGTTGAGATCCTCAGAAGGATTGTGGTTCAAAATCAGCGCAGGCAGGAAAGTCCATAAGACTCTTATCTCCAGTTAACTAAAAAAGGCTGAAAATAGAGCTTTGACTCAAGTAGTAGAGTGCTAGCTTTGAGAGACTAGTCAGCATCCTGGCCCTAAGTTCAAGTCCCAGGACCAACACATACACACACACACACTCACACACACACACAAAATGTAGTCCCAGGACCAACACACACACACACACACACACACACACACACAACACACACACACACACACACACACACACACAAAATGTAGTCCCAGGACCAACACACACACACACACACACACACACACACACACACACACAAAATGTTATTTAAGCCACTATTCTTAAGGGAACCAATGAGTTGTTATAACCCTCTCAAAGGAAAAGTCAAAGAATCACAAATGACATGGAATAGGCCTGGGGGACAAGGACTGGGGAGCAGCAGCTCCTTAAGGACCAAGGGACGCCTTTGGATAGTAAAATGTTCCAGGAACATAACTAGATAGAGGTGGTAGTGCAAAGTGCTGAAGGTTCTAATATGGTTAATTTTATGCACCTAACTCCATTTTCTGATGCCATGACGAAACATGAGGCTGGGTAAATTATAAAGAATAGTTTCATTTGCTCATGGTTCTAGAGGCTCGGAAGATCAAGAGCTTGTTGCTGGTGAAGTGCGCTTCATGTTATAGATATAGAGATAGAGATAGAGAGATATATAGACATATAGACATATAGATATAGCTATCTGGCAGAGGACCGCACATGGTGAGATGTCTAGAAAGCAAGCAACCTAAGTTGGGTCTATCTTCCTCTTCCCATAAAGCCATCAATGACATGACAGGACCCCACCCTCATGACCTCATCTAACCTTAACTACCTCCCAAAGAGCATACTGTGAAACATAAACTTGAGAATTACATTTCCAACATGTAACCTTTGGTGAGGAAATGACAAACAGCCGTAGTACGGTGTTGTGTGAATTTCACTTCAACAGAAATAAATAAATAAACCTAAAGGAAGTAAAGGGACTTCTAAGGGAATTTCTATTGGACACAAAACTCACTTTTCCTATGGGAGGATCTGGTTACCTCTCTGCTATCAGAAGCCACTTGTACACCTATGGAGGACAATGTGTGTTATTAGTTGTTTCCAACTTACAGAGCTCTGTGAGTCCCACAGCCTGACACTCTGTTCAAAGGCTGTTTATACAAAAGCCCCAAGTTCGTACAGAGGAGGGAATGGGATCTGGGATTTAGGAAGACCAGGTCTGGAATGAGACCACCACCACAAATAAGTAGGAAAAGGAGTCAGGAGTGACTTTTGCATTTCAAGGGAAAGCCAGGTACATTGGAAAGCTGGGGAATCCAGTGCTGGTGTGCCATGACAGAGTAGGAAACAAAGACTCTTCATGGCTGTCTCACTTTCAACAATACTCCATAGCTGCCAAGGCATGCACCAACAGGCCAGACATCTAAAAAAAAAAGGAGGTGTTTAAAAGTTTAAAATATTAACAACAACAACAAATGGACAATGCTTAGATCTGAGTTCACACGGCAGTGGCATAGATTCTTTCTTTTAGAAATGCCTTTATTTTTTCCCATCTTGATTCCTGCTAGGGTTCCTAGAATATGTCTAAGAGTCAGGAGCATCCAAGGCAGGTGCCGCACCTGTAATACCTCTTCCAGTATGCATGCACACACTGGGACACACCAATACTTACAGACCATGTAAGTACATGTGGCTGTCTCCACAGGAGATAAATGTACTTAGAAGACCACTCAAGTCCTTGGCAAGGGTCCATACTGTCCAGAACACACACAGTGTGACAGCCAAAAGCATCCAGACTGTCTATGCCAGGCCTGCTCCAGACACATCAGTCACGCATAGGTATCTAACTCTCAAGACCGAGCTAACCACTTTCTCCATGCAATGAGTGCCTACCATGCAATAACTGCCTTCCACAGGGGTGGGAATGCGGGCTATGGCTCTGCTATCCTGATGAGCAATGACCTCATGTGCAGCCAGGTCACGTGCATTCATAGCTGGGCTCCTGTGACCACACATGTGAATTCAACCCTAGTTACGGGAACCTTCTTTCAGGCTGTTGCTCCATTTCCACACCACTCTTAGTGTAGTACACAACCAGAAAGTTTGGATACGTATTTCCGAAAGCAGAGCCTCTAAGAGGGCCTTGTTACTCGTTTACCAAGCAATCACAGTGGAAAGGAAAATGCTACTGCCTCCTGGAAAGGAAGTGAATCATAATCTTCAGAACTCACAAGCCTCCATGTGAAGATTAACTGGTTTCGCCTTGTTGCTGAGGCTGTGGAGTTTCCATGAGCAGTCCCCTTCCACCACAGCTCCAACTTGCTTGTCGCACCTGCCCCCTTCCTGGCAGCCATGCGTGAACACAAGAACCTAGTCTCACTCACCTCATCCTGCGTATGTCTTCTCATACTTCAGCACCAGGACAAGCCAGTGAGCTCACCACAACGTTGGAGAAGAAAAAACATTCATGTCTTATACCTACCAGAAACCCCCAGCACCGTCAGTGGTCCCAGCCACTTTGTCCCCAGAAGACCCATGAAGACCTAGACTGGGAGTTCTAACAGGACATAAAGCCAGACCTCTGAACGCAAGGGTTTTATTCTATATCTGTGGTCAAAATATTCAGAGGGAAAGAAAATCTGTATCTGTGCTAAAAACATAGACTATTTTCTTGTCCTCATTCCCTAAAGAATTCAGAATGTAAACTGTTTACATGGCATGTACAGAGCCTTAGGTACTGTAGGTAATTTAGCAATGATTTATAGGACTTGGGCAACTGTAGATTTGGTGTCTGCAGGGTCCTAGATCAATATCCTTGAAGATATAGAAGAACAAGGTACACTCACCCATGCAGCCCTCTTGGTGGATAAGCAGATTTTAATTTTTATCCTGTGGCTTACTTGTACTTCCTACAGTAAACACAGCTTATTTTTATAATAAAGGGGAAAATCACACCAAGGGAAAAAACCTCACTCTGTGTATGTGTGTGTGTGTGTGTGTGTGTGTGCGCGCGCGTGCCCGCGCACATGTGTGTGTTGGTACTGGGGTTTAAACTCAGGGTCTGGCCCTGTCCCCTAGCTTTTTTGCTCATGACTGGCACTCTACCACTTGAGCCACAGCTCCACTTCTGGCTCTTTGCTGGTTCAATGGAAATAAGAGTCTCAGAGACTTTCCTGTCTAGGCTGTCTTCAAACCAGGATCCTCAGATCTCAGCCTCCTGAGTATCTACGCTTACAGGTGTGAGCCACTGGAGCCCAATTGCCCGGGTCTTATTAATCCTTGCCTGGATATGACTGTAATAAAAGTGGCAGGAGGCTAGCTTCTTGCATGTTCCTTCCCAGATGTCAAGAGCTATGGAAGCACTTGTGGTCAGAGCTGAAGCTCTTATCATCTGGAACTCACCTTTCAGGATGCACATCTGCTACACATGAGCATCAGAAGATCAAGCATTGCCCAAGACAGAACAGAGTTGGACAACAGCCACCAAGGACCATTTGCAGGAAGGTCACCTGGTCCAGCCTGCTTGGCTACAACCTCTGTCAATGCAACTCACAGCCTACTCACCATAGCTCAGGGTTCCCAACTGACCCTACTTCCTTTGTAACCAGGATTGCCAAACCCTCTGCATTAAAAAAAAAAAAAATGAACATTTCCTTCATTGTTCATAAATCACTCTACTATTTAAAGTACAGGATGTCACAGATTCTTAATTAAAGTGACTAAAATTAATCTTTCTAGAAGAATTACTCAAGAACTGTGACCTTTCCTCTCACATGGAAAGAGGCTACAGTCAGGATCTTAAAATCAGCAGCCTCTGTCAGTCATTCAAATAGTTTCTGCTTTACACTTTAAGAACAAAGAAAACACATCACATAGAAAAACTTACTGTCAGTCATCTCAACCCATCAAATAAAAATCAACAGAAAAATCTCTGCCTAAGTATCCACTCCAACACGCCCTTCCGCCTGGCCTTGTTTACCTGGGTTTTCCAAACAGGCTAATATGGGGCTTTTTATTGGAAACAGACATAAATAAATCTGTACCTAGTAACAAACAACTCAGAACAATCAGCTTGAATGAACTCCAGAAACAAGAAGTAAAAATCTCATCCACTTGCCAGGGAGAGGCTTCCGGTTTCTTCTCACTCTGGGATAAAGCCATACAGACTCTCCCTGAGTGTGACTGTTCCCAGGCGGCAACTGGTCCTTCTAGAGACACTGAAGGCATACAGGCCACTGAGGGGTAGGTAGTGTTAACTCCACCAGTCCTGTACCATACGTAGAGGCTTTAGAGCCTCAGTGCTCCTCCTAAGCCGTCTCTTCTGCTACTCCCCAAAGAACTGTAAAGCATTGCAGGAAATTTGGCAAGTGGTGCTACACTAGGTCTAAAGTCAGAGTTTTAAAAGCTCTGGAGATAAACAGTAGTGATGGTCACAGATTCATGAACATACTTAGTGCCACTGAACTGCACACTTACATTCAATTAGTATAGTAAATTTTGCCGTGTATCTATTTTACTGCAAATAACACCACAACCTAGAGCTGGACATGGGTGGTAAACATCTTGAACCCAGCACTTGGAAGCCTGAAGCAAGAATCACAAGCTTGAGAGTTCAGAAGCAAAAAAGAAAAAGACAAAGAGAAT
This sequence comes from Dipodomys ordii, assembly GCF_000151885.1. NCBI lineage: Eukaryota > Metazoa > Chordata > Mammalia > Rodentia > Heteromyidae > Dipodomys > Dipodomys ordii. Next base: position 461,229 of record NW_012267502.1, on the reverse strand, counting down.
GAGAAAACAAAAAAGAGCATATTTCTTCATCAGAAAAATAAATTTACAAAGTTGTAATATGCATGAAAATAAAGAAATAAAAGAAGTTCAAAAAGCTAAAGCCTATGGGGGTGCAGTGACTCAAGCCTGCATATAATCCTAGCTACTTCTCAGGTAGACATTAAGGGATCATGATTCAAGGCCAACTGGGGCACGAAAATTCATGAATCCAGTATTTTCACAATAAAAAATAAAATAAAATAAATCAATAAAAACAACAACAATAAAAAAGCTCATGAATAGCCATTCAACCAAGGACAGTGTGCGATAGTATGTACCTGTCAATATCAACAACAAAGCAAACACAAGTAGGAGGATTACAGTCCAGGCTGGCCTGGGCATAAATCAAGACCCTATGTTGGAAATAACCAAGGGCTGGAGGAGTAGCTGCAATGCTACAGCACACCTGCCTAGCAAGTATGAGGCCCTGAATTCAATCCCCACTACCACCTACTAGAAAGAAAAAAGCTAGCCGGGAGCTGTTGGCTCACACCTGTAATCCTAGCTACTCAGGATCGCAGTTCAAAGCCAGCTCGGGCAGGAAAGTCTGTGAGACTCTTATCTCCAATAAACCACTAGAAACCGGAAGTGGCACTGTAGCTCAAGCTGTAGAGCGCTCGCCTTGAGCTGAAGAGTGCAGGGATAGCACCCAAGCCCAGAGTTCAAGCCCCACAACTGACAAAAAAAGAAAAGAAAAGAAAAAAGCGAAGGCCCATCCCCTTTGCCCTCTTCCAGATCTCAAGACCAGATACTTGTGTTCATCCATCCAAACTTTGTTCTGTACACGTGGCTCAGGTACACGCAAGACTGTAAGGTCTTCACAGGGACACCTCCTACCTCTTGGCTAAGTTTCCACCCAGTATCTGTTACCTAGGTAACCCTTGACCTGGAAGCAGTCACCTTCCCCTCCTGCTAGGTCACATCCTGGGCCACCTTTGGTCACATGCCTCCCATCTGACCTTAGGAGGGTCCCAGACCTTGAGGTCACATTTCAGTGTGGCCACACCTTTCCCCCACCTGGCCACACCTCTTCCTGTCCCTGGCCTAGGTACGTCCTGGCCCAGGGGTGGGTCACCCCTTCCTTTTCAGCCATGCCTCTCCACCATGCATGGTGTGGGCAGTAGTTTGGTAAATAAACTTCTTTTCCTGCCTGAATATAGTGTGGTGTTCTCTTTATCGGCTACCTAATGAAACCTACCTATTTAATATGCCTTACAAAGACAAGAGGCTATTATTCTGTTAATGACACAAGAAATAGACCTCAAGACAATTTTTTCCCGTTGTGTTTGAAAGAATCGTCTTTTGCTTTCCACAGAGACAGAGATGACCAACAAATAATAAAAATGGATCCCAGGCTTGCTCAAGCAAGTGTGCATTTTTCATCATCTGAAGCTTCACTTTCTCCACTTAGTTACCTATACTCATGCTCCAAAAATATTCCAGAATAAACAATTCATAAATTTTAAGTTGTGCTCCATTCTGAGTATTACAATGAGATCTTAGTCCATCCTGCTCCATCCTGAGACAATGAGAAGAACCCTTTTGTTCAGTGTATCCTCAAGGTATATCCTTCCCTCTGTCAGTCTCTTGGTAACTAGATGTATCTACAGTGTATAAACTACTCTTATGTCAGTCATTTAGTCACCCTCTAGGCTATCAGATGGGCTACTGCAGCATCACAGTGCACACAAATAGTAATTTTGGCAATTTGGATGTGCCAGTGAGAAGCCATATATAGTGTTATAAGTGAAAATTCTAGACTTAAGGAAAGAAAAAAAGACTTTGCTAAAATCTACAGTTCAGAGAGAGACAGCACAGTGGGGACTGGTCTTTAGGGGTAACCGCAACTTTAAAAGAAGTAAATGCTGAAAAGAGAGCTACAGAGACTCATGGCTAATTGAATTATAAAAGCTGGGACCTTCTTCCTCAAGTCTGCCCTGGGGATCCATAACAGAAGTGAGGCACAGAGAATACTTGGTTTCTACAGGGTTGGGGTACAGCCCCCTCCCCATTCCCAGTCACTCTACAGACAGATGGGTACCCTGGTTCCATGCACAAGTCTCTTGCCAGCCCCAATGTTGCCAAGAAACCATACTCCAGTGATGCCCAGGCACAAATTACAGCTTCTAGACACCTGGCAACAATAAACCCTGAGGATCAACATACTGACGGCTCTCTGCAGAACAGGCATGTCAGCAGAGATTAGCCTTTGCTTGAGTTGCATGTCTGAGGTTGAGTTATGAAATCACTAGCATTTTAATCCAAATAAGAGCATCTCAAAGATTATACCGGACAAATAAATATAAACAGATCCACATGTCTCCATGCTCCTGATTTCTAGCCATCTTCCTGTGTATATACAAATGAAAGAACCCAAGAAACAGTCTCCATAAAATGTACTTTATTTTCTTTTCCTTCCCCTACAGTTAGAAGCAGCAAACCCAGCAAGCATCAGAACCTATGAATCATCTTTTAAATGGTTCAGTTCAATAGCTTTTTCAAATCTCATGATACATAAGTACCCTGAGGGCAAAAGCTGAAGCATGGCAAAGTATCAAGCCAACCTTCCAGGCCTCTCCTCAAAGAAGAAAGACAGGCCAGACAGGACCTTCACCTTGCCACCAAATCCTCCTGCAGAGAGCACAGGGCTGGGCGCAGATGGGAACTTCCAGGTTCAGTCACAGGTCTGACTTGGAAAGTACCAGCCAACGCTTCTAAGAACAGTAGCCCCCACTGCAGGCAAAGCTGCCCCACGGATACTATGCTGTTCCTGGGCAGCTCCCTGAACCAGCTCTTGAGTTGGGGTTAGGTCATCCCCAGCAGCCCTGCCAGTACCACAGAAGAACTTGAAGCCAGACAACAGGCTACCCATAAACCCAAGCAGGTCCTGGGCTACCAAGAAAGACTTGGCTTTCTGAGAAGCCAACTGACAGAGGCATGGCAGGAAGCCCCAGAGACCAGAGAGTGGGCAGTGCTGCGGCCTGTGCCCACACTCGTCTGGGGAAAGGCCAGGCCTCCCAAGAACCTCCAGGCCCACGTCATGTTGCCTCTCTGCACCTTAGGCAGAGCATGTGGCACGCACTATCAGATCACTAGCAGAAGTTTGGCTTTAATGTGCCTGCTTTAACATGGGTCAGAGCTCCAGTGTAGGCCCTCCTACTTGCCGACACAGACACAGACAGACAGACAGACAGACAGACAAACAGACACACACACACACACACACACACACACACACATGCAACCACACAGCTTACTACACCCTGTGCCTAGCACCACTTCCTTACTCACTCACCCATCACATACTCACCTCCAGCCATCCTGGGGACCTTGCCTGTCTATTTACCCACCAGCTCCTTTTCAAAACTAGAACGCCCCAGAATGCTAGGCCAGATTTCTCTTGTGTAAGGGAATGACTTATTGTCAAATTAACAATCTCACAGAAGTCAAATAAGAGCACTCCAGGTGAAAGGAGGCCAAATTCAGAAGCTCACAAAGGAAGGAAAATGATAGTAAGATTGTAAGTAGCATAAATATTTTTCCAGAAAAGGGAAATATCAGGAGAGGGGAGGCAGCGCTCCACAGCCTTCTGCTAATAAATACCTTTAACATGTCACATCAGTCAGGAAGACAAAGCCATTTCCAATAGAGAGTGACACAAATCACACCCAGAGACACCAATGGAGTTATCTATGCATAAACCTAGGGCCAGAGTGACAGACAAGAAGCAAAAGCCTCAATTAAGCTAAAGGCCAGCTGAAATGTGAGGCCCAACTTGCAGGAACCCCACACTAGAGAGCAAGAAATGTCAGTCTTTAGTCAGTGGCTCACACTTGTGATCCAGCTATTCAGGTAATTGAGATCTGAGGATAACAGTCCACCAGCCTGGGCAGAAAAGTCTGAGACTCTCATCTCCACCAAAAAGCTGGAAGTGGAGATGAGGCTCAAGTGGCAGAGAGCTAGCCTTGAGTGAAAAAGCTAAGGGACAGCTCCCAGTCCCTCAATTCAAGCCACACTACCGGCACCATTAAAATAATAATAATAAATAACAAATCAACTTTATCTGTGCTAATGCTGGCTTGGTGACTTCTGGAGACAAACACCAAACCCTACTTGCTCCTGGGACAGACTTCCAAGAGCAAGTCAACCAGTTTTCCTTATTAAACACTCTATGCAACCTCTCTACATTACCTGCAGCTCAAACTTATTAATGAAACACAGCTGGTCCTCTCTTGGAAGTACTGACCAGTACGACAGCTAATGTCAACTTAGCCAGATTTTAGTACAAAAAATATTTGGTCAAACATTATTCTTCATGCTTCTAGGACAGTATTTTTTTTTAATGAGACTAAACCACAGAGCAGATAGCCCTCCACAATGTGGGTGGGCCTTATCTAAAAAGTTGAAGACCTGAATACTAAAAGAATGACTTCCACTGAGAAGAGAAATTCTGCCTCAACTACTTTGGACTTCTCTGAGTCACCAGCTTGCTGGCTTGGCCTGCAGATTTGAGCTTATTCCTCCACATCCTGAGCCAGTTCCCTGTAATACACTCTGTCTTCGTATACACACACACACACACATTTGTTTGTTTCTCTGGCGGGTACTAACTAGTACAATTTGTCAGGGACATGGCAAAGCCCCCTCCCCCACTTCCCAGGCTCCTTAAGACTCCAAGAGGCCCATGCCTACCTCCCTGTCCCACATTAGAGCAGAACCCTTACAGGGAAGTCCCTGTGATCCGTGAGCACACACCACCCCACAGAAGGCCACCATTATGAATGACCTGGCCACATACACAGCATCTGGTTGGGACACTTGGCACAGTTGACCAGGGGCAGGAAAGCTAAATATAGATAACTCCCACAAAACACAGCCCCCAATCTACAGCACTGTGTTCAACTCTCCTCCACTAGCTATCACTCTAAACAAGCTACAGGCATGAGAAATGAGCATGGCAGGCTTTACCTTTTGGCTAGAAAAACAAAGACTTCTGGAAAAAAAAAGTTTGGTCGGCCTCCCAATGAGCATAACCTCCCAAGACTAGGAAAGTCTCCAGAATGCAGACCTTTAACTATCTATGCCCTTTTATTCTAAACCTCGTGTGTAAATATGTGCAGGCAGTCACTCATGTGCGTACATGTGTGTACATACATTTACATTTTAACTGGCAAGCCCTCAATGGTATGAACATTCACATGAAAATATGCACACACAGACACTCGAATACAAGCATATACATGCCTGGCCTGACCTGCCTACCCCAGAAGTCAGCAGGGTTTTTTTGTTGTTGTCTCTTTTTGTGTGTGCTAATACTGGGGCTTGAACTCAGGGCCTCATATTTTCATTTGTTTTTTGTTTTATTTAGGGTTTGTGTGTGTGTGTGTGTGTGTGTGTGTGTGTGTGTGTTTAATGCAAGGTCGGGGCTCTACCACTTCAGCCACACCTCTACGTCTGGCTTTTGCTGGCTAATTGGAGATGAGAGACTCACAGACTTTCCTGCGTAGGCTGGTTTCAAATGGTGATTCTCAGATCTCGGCTTCGTGAGGGGCTAGGATTACAGGCGTAAGACAGCAGCATGGCAAAGCCATCTATTTCGTTTGTCAGGTTCTACTCCTCACAAAGGTCATTCTATCTCTATCTCTCTGTTATGCTTGATATTGCCAAAATGACTACTGTTTAAGAAGAGCATAACGCACCCAAAAAAAAAAAAAAACAAGGACTGGGACAAAATTGAGAGACTCTCACAGTGGGGATAAAGGACATAGGACCCATACCACTGGGCACATGGTGTCCAAGGGCCAAGCATAGCCTCCCACATAATACACAACATTCAAATCTATATTCAAATCTAGAGTACAAACATAAATAAGTAGAGCAAGATGTAACCTTTCCACAGTTTGCCATGTTGCGTGTGTGTGTGTGTGTGTGTGTGTGTGTACTTGTAGGAGTGTGTGTGTGTGTGTGTGTGTGTGTGTGTGTGTGTGTATCTGAAAATGGAACCAGGGGTGGGGGGTAGCTTCAGAAAGGCAAGCTGTTAAATGGCACTGACCCAGCACAAGGAGGAAGCTCCGTGCTTTCTCTCTCCATATTTTGAACAATAAAAATGCCTTGAAAACAAAGAAAAAGTGAGTCAGCACATCTCACTTCCTGCCCACATGGGAAGATTCCACAAGTACCTTTGCAGAGACACAAGTTAAAAGCCCAGGCCCCACTGACAGGAGAGCTGGCCTGAGTAGATAGAAGGCCCTTTTCCTGTCTCCCCAGTCAGCGAGTCAGCGGCATCTATTAACAAAGCAGAAGGTTTCCTCTGCCCTTCAGTTCTACAGCTTGCCATGTGTGGAGGTGAGCCATGCTTTCCATTTCCCTGCTGATAAAATTCACTGGAATTCATCCCAGGGAGGTGACTGCCTGACAGCCCCGTGCCAGACCGGTCCCAACCCACCAGGTGCCAGCCTGGGGTCCAGCCCCAGCTAGTGTTTCAACAGCATTTCCCATGCTATATGAGGCCTAAGGGGCAGGACTGCGGCAACCGGTAGGTATGACTTAAAAAGGTCTTCATAAATGTTCTTCACCAAAGGATCTCCAAATGGACCATACAAAATAGTCTTGAAAACAATACCGTGTCCAGTGTATCTAAGAGATACATAAACTCAAAGACAGAGACACAGAAGACATGGTAAGTGACTACTGGAGTGCTGCGACCACAAGCCAAGGAATGCCTGGCGCTTCTAGAACCCTCCCTGGGGCCTCTGTGAGATGCAGCCCTGCTGTACCTTGACTTTGATTTCTGCATCCGAAACGGGAAATCGTTGGATCCCCAGTTTGTGGCAGCCACAGATGGTGCCAACAGATGTCCTCAAGATTCTATGAAAAGAGAGAATACTACTTGGAGGTTAGTGTGTAAGGAAGGCCATCGAAATATAGACCAAGAAAAATGTGCAAGATGAAGCTGTCACCCTCCCACCTATAATTTTGTCCTATGGGGATGCCACTTAACCCAAGCCCCTTCTCTATCCTGGGGCTCTGCTTCTGTGTGCCATACTGCTCTGTTCCCAGCAATCTACTAGTTCTAGATTTGAGTCTGAGTGAAGAGTATCAAATGGCCACAGCCAGGGTCACTCATCTCTGTTCCAAAATCCAAGAACACATAAGGTAAGAGCCTGGTGAATGCAAGCTGCAGTCACTGGGAAGATCTGTCCTCTCACACCCCAGGATTGCCCCTAGATCTCACCTCAGGACTGCCCCTAGATCTTCTTAGGCCTCCATGAAGCTGAGCTATCCATTGCAGGGCTACTACAGACTACCTCCTAGCCTCTAGTAAAGAATAGAGAAACCATGCTGGAGCTTACTTAGCCTCAGGTCCACATTCTGCTGGTCCAGTCAGGGGACAAGCATGAGGAGGAGAGGACACACACATCCACCCAGAGCCATGGCAACACATTTGCCACCAAGTTTGTTTCCTGTATGTATGTTTGTATATGTGTGTGCGCTGGAACAGGGACCTGAACTTGGCCTGAATGCTGTACCTAAGCTTTCCTTCAAGGTTGGTGCTATCCCACTTGAGCCACAACCTCAACTTTGGGCTTTTTGGTGATTAACTGGAGTCTGATGAACTTTCCTGCCAGGTTAGGCTTTGAATTGTGATCCTTAGATCTTAGTCTCCTAAGTAATAGGGACTATAGGCATGTACCATTGGCCTTCAGCTGCTGCCAAATCTTTAGAACACCATTGCTTTCTCCCCACTCAGCTACCAGCTGGTTCTACCCAGAGTTCTGCATTGAAGCCTGGCATTACTGATTTCAACACCCCATCCCATCCTTGTGGATGGTCCTCAACCTCAAGGTTGCACCCAGGCCCCCACATTACCTAGCAGCACCCCTGTACCTTCTCCCACCAGACGGGCATATCCTGTCTGCTCTCCCCCTGGGCTGTGGCTTCTATGGACCCAGAGCCACACATGCATGCTGCTAAGGAGGAGTCAACAACTGGCCAACCAATGAGCATGTGCAGAGACAGGACAGTGAGGCAGAGAAGCACACAGGAATGACAGGACATGCCTTCTGCCTTCCTGGGTGAAGGAGGACAGAGGGTGCATCTGGGGAGATGCAAGGGCCCAGTGGGTGGGGTCTACAGGCAGCAAGGAATCATTTCAGAGGCCCCTGCTCCATTCAGCAGCAAGCAGCCTACCTGCATACGTGCGTGCTTGTGTATGTATACGCTTACGTATGTATGTGTTTACATGTGGTAGGTATAAATGGGTATAAACTATGGGGACGTACAAAGGTGAGGATTCTGTCCCCTAAATGCTTAGGGCCAGAAGTGCTTCAAATTGTGAACTTCTCCTAATTTGGGAGTGGGACTTCCTCTTGGGACTGAGACCCAAGTCTGAACACGAAACTCATTCAGGTTTCACAGGCACCTTGTACACACAGCCTGAAGGCCAGTTCAGACAATACCTTAGATAATCTTGTATGGTATAGCTAAAGTTGCATGGTGTGGAATTTTCCACTCGTGGTATCAGGCTGGTACTTAAAAAGTTTCAGACTTGGGGAGTATTTCAAAGTTTTGGATTAGGGATATTCAACCAAGGTAAGAAAAAGACCTTCGAGAGCTGAGCCAAATGACATACAGATGCCAAGTGACAAAACATTTCGGCTGAGGTACCCAGTGACAACAGCCGGAGTTAATTCTGCTGTGATCATTCAGGGGGGCAGTGACCAGGGGACCAGGACACAAAGGCTGGCAGTGCTCACCAAGACTCAAGTCAATCCCACATTGGATTATACTCATTTGTGCAATTCCAGGGTAAATTCTACAACCCCTCCCTGTGAGAGGAAGGAGGAGTTGGGAAGAAGAAAGTGGAGGCTGAAAGTACTAGCAAGAGAGTTCAATGTCTCAGTGAACAATCTTTCCTGGACTCCAAGATGTCACAGGAAGCTAGGAGAGGGCCACCCACCAGCAGGATGGGAAAAGCTACTGCAAAGCCATGGAAGTCTGTGGAAAGAGTAACAAGCCTATGCTGCATGAAAGACAGGCAGCAAGAAGCCATGTGCCGCCTCCCTAGGTCTGGAACCCAGGCTCCCACAAGTTCACTTGGGCACAGCACTGCAGATGCTACTGTCTGGGCTGTGCCTGGTCTCCGAGGCCCTTATACAACAGATACACAGAGTAAGTGAACAGTAAGAGAGAAGCGCCAAAGCGTGGCCATACCTGGTCACCCTGCCAGGGAGCTTGACAACCATGGAAACTGCCCTTCATGTCAGCTGACCAGGAAGGCCCTCTGATGTATCAAATGCAGAGAAAAACAGAGGTCACTCCAACGGCTTTGATTCCACATGGAGGTATCCATACTGTCCTCAGTCCTGTGCCGCTAATTCCCTTGCCAAGCTTGCAGAAATCGCTTTGCAGAAAACACCCTCTGTGAAGCAGGGGCCCTGCTCTGCTTCCTGGAACAACAGAGGTCCCCAGCCTACCGGGTGACAACAGTGAAGATGGACTGATTGGCCTTGTGGTGAATGAATGGGGCTGTGTTTGGGAAACATCCCTTCCCATCGTTAGTGACTGCAATGATGTAAGTGCTAGAAAAATGCCTCAAAATAGTCCTGACACAAAAACATGAGACACAAATGGCCCAGTAGCATCAGCAGTTGTTCTAGGGAATGATGCAGGTTTGATGGGTTTCCTCAGAGATGAGAGTGGGGGAGGGAGAAGGCTGAGCGCTGTCCATCTTCACAGCAAGATGCCTGCCCTGAGCTGCCCATTCTCCCTGCAGTGATGGTTGTAGTCATTATACCACTCTCGTCCGGCTGAACAAAAACCTGTGCCTGCCAGCTCACAGGTCACAGAGTGGTTGCTTGTAAATAAATGAGGATCAATAGCTCCCCAAAGGCTTGTCTTCCAGGTCTTTCTGCAATTGGTATCTCTTTTAAACACCAAATTCCCTCTGCTTCTCTGGTTTTGCAGAACTGGTGAAAAACAAGCTGTAGCCAGAGAGTTCTCTTGTGGATGCAACATAAAGATGTGGTTCCCCACCCAGACACCCCCTCCTCACCAACTCTAACAGGAGATGCCTGCTGTTGACACAGGCACCCGGAGGAAGCTGGCAGTCTCTCAGGATTCCACACTTGAAACCCAAGCCACTGGCTGCCCTCAGGTTTCAAACACAAATCAGATATCTAATTCCGCCTGCTCAAGAGCTTTGCTTTGACCTAGTTTCCCTGCCCAGTGTTCCTGAGTGTGTGGTCAACCCCAGGCCTGCAGCCTGGGCAGCACAGCATATGCTCTGCCCAGAAATCCAGAGGATGAGCCGGATGTGGAAAGAACCAAAGGGTGAAAAGAGAGCCAGCATAGAAACAAGAGAACCATACCCAGCCTGCACACACTGACCCAATGCTGTTAAAATGTCCACAGTCACTCACAGGACACCAGATGCCATGTGGGGATCAGAATTTTCAATGTGTGGAGTACAAAAACACTTTTAAAATAAAATGCAATTGAAGCCTGGCACTGGTGGCACATGCCTTTCATCTTCACTACTTAGGAGGCAGAGATCTGAGGATCACAGTTAGAAGCCAGCCTGGGTAGAAAAGTCCATGAAACTCTTTTCTCTAATTAATCAGCAAACAGAAGTGGAGCTGTGACTCAAGTGGTAGAGTGACAGCCTTGTGCAAAGAAGCTAAGGGACAGTTACCTGGGCTGAGATCAAGCCCCAGTACCAGCACACATGCACATATGCACACATGCACACACACACACACACACACACACACACTCACACACACACAAATGAATGCATGATACATAAATAAAATGGAGTTTGTTTTTTTTAAAGGCCTTAGTACATCCTACGTCTAAACAGTCAAGCACAACTGGTTTAGTGGTGTGAGCTGATTGCGTAGGTGTGTGGGTACTTTACAAGGCAATGCTTCACAATGGAAGATATTCCTGGATGACCAATAGAATCTAAAAGCTGCCAGGTGCAAGCTACCTGCACAGCTAGGCTTCTCATGGTTATAAGGTTGAGTTTCAGATATGACACTGATTTCCATGTGCATCCCAGCTCCAACTGTGCTCGGGGATACAACAGAAGGAGTCACATCTTTCATCTCCTTCCTGCCTCCCCCCTCTTCCCAGGAACCACTTGCCAGTCCCAGGCCTCACCCCTCCACCAAGAGTCCAGAACACACTCATCTTCATGACACCCTACAACCACATACTCTGCTCTACTGCCTCACTGCGTGGGGAAGAGGCCAAGGTGGATAGCTGGCTCACTGCATTTAAAAGGACAGCACATGAGAGATGCCTCTTGCTCTGTGAACAGGCATGCATGACAAGTAGAGCGAAAGCATGGCAGGGATGTCAAAACACAGTGTGTGTGTGTGTGTGTGTGTGTGTGTATGTGTGTGCACATGCTGCAGTAGTTCATGGTATATACAATCCATATGTGTATATGTGCTCTGTCTGGGTATATGTATACATATGTGTATATAGTTTATTTTGGTATGTGTGAGAACATGTGTATTTCTGTGCATATGTGGATTTTACCTATGCATACTGTATGTTGTACACAGTGTGCATATATGTAGTCTACTATGTGTACACGTGTTACAGTTCTAGATGTGTGTGGCAATATCTGTGTGTGGTGTGGTGGATATATCTTAAGGAAATACTAAAAGGCTACACAAGAAAGACCACAGGGTAAACAGTTACTATATTCATATAACACTAGCAATGAACAAATGAAAAAATTACACATCCAGTTATCATTTATAACACTCAAAAGCATGAATTATTTATGAATATATGCGGCAAGACATGCTTAAGACATACAACTTGCAAACCCATGTAAAAGAAACTAAGGGAGCACACCAGGCATTCCATGATCACTGGTCAAGAAACCTGAAATTACTGCAAGGTCACTTTTCTCCAGGTGGACCTAAGGAGTTAAAAGCAATCACAGCCAAGATGCAAGAAGGGCTTTTGCAGACACTGGCAAACTGCTTTCAAGTAGACAGGGTGCAAAGGATCTAGAGTTGGCTGAAAATGAAGTAAGACCATCACACTAATAGAAGCCACTAGAGAGCCCTGTACTGGGGCCCATAGGAATCAGCCAAGACAGGAGATACAGCCAGCTACTCACCAATCGTGATGCTAAGCTAACTCAACAGGGAAAGTATATATTTATTTTAACCAACTGGAACTATGGGATATCTGTGAACAAAATAAGCCTCAGTCTAGGAGTATAGCTCAGTGGTATGTTGTTTGCCTAGCATGCATGAAATTCTGGATTCCATCCCCAGCATGGAAAATAAAAAGGAAAAAAAAAAAAGAGCTCAACCCTAAACTCTTTATAGTAAACGTCTAATTTGAAACCACTCAGGAGGCTGAAATTTGAGGATCAAGGTTTGAAGTGAGCCCAGGTAGAAAAAGTCTATGAGGTTCTTACCTTCAATTAACCAGCAAAAAGGTCAAAAGTGAAGGTATGGCACAAATGGTAGAGTACCAGCCTTAAACAGCAAAGGCCAAGCAAGAATGAGAGGCTCTAAGTTCAAGCCCCAGTACCAGCATATATAAATAAGCTAAAAAAAAAAAATACAACATTTTTGGGGTAAAATATGGAAGAAAATATGACAAAGGATCTGGCATAGATACAGCATAAAAAATATAAGACATTAAACTAATAAGCTGGACTAAATACTAAAATCTTCCCTTTCAAAGATGTTATTAGGGGCTGGGAAGGTGGCTCAGTGGTAGAGCGCTTGCCTTGCATGCCTGAGGCCCTGGGTTCGATTCCTCAGCACCACATAAGCAAAAAGAAAAAAAAAGCCGGAAGTGGCGCTGTGGCAAGTGGTAGAGCGCTAGCCTTGAGCTGAAGAGCTGAGGGACAGTGCGCAGGCCCAGAGTTCAGGCCCCACAACCGGACCCCAAAAAAAAAAAAAAAAGATGTTATTAATAAAACAAGAGGGCAAGATACAGGTTGAAATTATCTGCAGCAGAACTATTTGACAGATTTGAATTCAAAACACATAAAAGAACTCTTACAACTCCAATGTAAGATAAACAACCCAATTAAGAAGTAAGCAACATATCTGAACAGATACTTAATGTCCCCAAAATTATGTTCAAGAGTTAGTCAAGTACATAAGAGTTGCACACTGAAATGTCCAGAATACTGCATTCCAACGTTCCTGCCAGGACAGATAAAGTCAAAAGACTGACAACCACAAATGCTGGCAAGGAGGTGAGCCAATGTGAATCCTCTGCAACTCTCCTGCTTAAGAGATGGAATGTACAACAACGGACTGCCCTGGAAAACATTTTGCCGGGTTCTGCAAAGTTAAACACACACCTCAAAACCTTGCAATTCCATTCCTAGGCAGCTACCCCAGGAGAAATAAATACAGTCTGCAGTAAGATTTTCCTCTAAATGTTCATAGTATATTTATCTATCACTTTTTGCTGTGGTAAGCTACACATAAGGTAGAATTTAACATTTTGAAGTCCACAATGCATTCAGGTCTTTCACAATACTCTGTAGTCATTACCACAACCTCTATAAAAATGGAATTGCTGAGCTAATGGAGTAATTCTATGTGTAGCTTTTTCAGGGGCTTCAAAAGTGTTTTCCCTCATAGGTGGAATCTAGATCTAAAACATGATAACCTATATAAGTCTCCAGCAATTCACACAGACTAGAGGAGGATACCCAAAATTTAAAACATTTAAAATACTATTTATCAAAACAAATTCCAGGAAACAGAAATATGAGTTTTGGTGATGGTGGTGGTATTTTGTTTTTACTTTGGGATTTTTTTTTTTTGTTTTTGAGAGGGGCATAGAGGAGGCGCAGAAAGGAAGAGATTAAGGGTGAACAAATGTAATCATGCTATTCAGTATATTCTATGTAAAAAAAATGACCTATGCAATTTGTGGACAGGTCTGAGAAGGGGGAACAGAGGGAAATGAAATGACACTGTCCAACAAAAAGAAATGTACTCATTATCTGACCTATGAAATGATAACCACTCTGTATAACACCTTAATAATAACCATATTTTATTTATATTTTTTAAAAAAAAGGAGGGTTCTCAAGCAGGGCACTCACTGGTAGTTCATACCTGTAAACATGGCTACACAGGAGGCTGAGATCTGAGAATCAAGATTCAAAGCAAAAAAGTCCATAAGACTCTACTTAGCCAGCAGGAAGCCAGAAGCGTAAGTGTGGCTCAAGTGATAGAGTGCCAGCCTTAAGTGAAAAAGCCAAGTAAGAGCATGAATCCCAGAGTTCAAGCCCTAGTACCAGCACACACAAAAATGGGGTCTTCCAAACTATCTCACTGTTTTACATTCCCACTAACAATGTTCTCTATATCTTCACCAATACATTATTCCCCTTTTGTTCATCTATTTTATGTATTTGTTTGTCTGGGGCAGTACTGAGGTTTGAACACAGAGCCTCATGCTTGTTAGGCAAACATTCTACAACTGTGCTATACCTCCTGCCCCTTTTTGCAAAGGTTATTTTTAAGATCTCACTTCCTGTCTGGACCTTTTAGGTTTCTCATTTTCTCATCAGAGCTGAGATGATAAGTACATCACCACACTGAGCTTCCTGTTGAGACAGAGCCTCTAATTTTTCTGCCCAACCTGGCCTAGAACTTCAATTTGACTAATCAAAGCCTCTCACACAGCTAGGATGATAGATGAAAATCACTACTCATCTATTGGATGAGAAGGGGATCATGCATGGATGCCTGGGCTGGCCTTGAACCATTACCCTCCCAAGTGACTAGGATCTCTCCGCCCCACCCCACCCCCGTCCCCCCCTCTGTCTTTTTTAATCAAAGCCATTCTAATGGGGTGTGAATGGGATATTTCCTCTCATATGAACCTGATTGGCATCTTCCTAGTGACTAATGATGTTGAGCATGTTTTCATGCTTCATGACTATCTTCTCTGCTTCTGTGTTGATACATGCTTTGCTGATTATTGGCCTTTTCTTGTGAGATCCTACCTCATAACCTTTCAAAAGGAAGCAACCCACACTCCCACAAGCAGGTGAACAAATAAACTGTACTACTACAACAATATGATGACATACTATTCAGCAATAAAGACATTTAGTACTGATATGCACAAAGCCATTGAGAATCTTATCAATATTGCCACAACAAAAAAAGAATCTCAAAAACATCATGTACAGTGAAAGAAGATAGACATCAAGAAGTATCAAAGATACCGCCTATAGTCCCTCTTACCCCTCCTGTAGTTTTCCTACAGAAGTTTCAATTACCCACAATCAATTATGGCTCAGACATGGTAAATGGAAAATTCCAGAAATTAACAATCAGTAAGATTTAAATTGCTCAAGATTATGACCGTCATGATGAAATCTCACAACATCACACTCTGTCCCACCTGGACAGCATTCATTGTCTCCTAGTAGCCAGGACCGTTGTTAGATGGACTCACAATCTTACAGGGCTTGCTTGTACTTGAATAGCCCTTATTTTATTTAATAATGGCCCATAAGTGCAAGAATAAGAATGCTGCCAAGGAGAAATCTAAAATGCTTCCTTCATTAAAAAGTTAAGAATCCTAGAGTTAAGATGAAAAGTTACATGCTGAGGTTGCTAATTAGGTACAGTAAGTATCAGAGAGGGGAGGGGTGGGAAAAGGAGAGAAAGAAAGCAAATGCACATCACTTTCAGTGTCATATTTTTTCTATGGATTCCTCTTCCATTCCACCTCTTTGTCCCTCCTTACAAACTATAAAACCAAACCGGCTCTCAACCTTCTCATTTCTCAGCACCCTTTCCTTCAAAGGAACAAAGTTCTCAAAGAAGTTATCAATTCTGATTGTCCCCAAGTGTGCTCCTCCCCTCCTCCTAAACTCACCCTAATACTTCAGCCTCCACTCTCAGACTACCTGCTTTGTGACCTCCATGCTACTAAGCCCAAGATCATCTCAGCCTTGTCTGCCTATGTCATCCTGATGTACATTTTATCATCACTCCACCCCATGACTTTTTTCCTTCCTGCTTCCTTGACCCCAGCTCAATCATCGTATCTGCTCCCTTTTCTTCTCACCCTACCTCACTGAGAACTTCAGGACTAAACACCGCCTCTCAATTTAACCAAAATCCAGGCCCATCTACCCAACTAACTCAACACCATTTGCACATAGGCTGACCCCATAGCACCTCCTAACCCTGGGATCCAGAGCTCCTCCCCCCACATCCTGTGTATCTGGAATCTCCAGCCTCACTCCTGGACTCCCCCACCAGAGAGCACACAGCCATCTGATTACAAGTTGCAAACATCTCTGGCCACTGAACCTCATTACTCTCTCCCCCAGTTCAAGATGGAATGTCCTGTGTTTCCTCTCCTCACAGATTTTTCACCTCCCTCTACCTGGCTGTGAGATCAAGGGTAGGGCCCTCTGTCTCCTAGCTCCTGTCACTGGCTCCAAACAATCACCAACTGGAGGAAGTGGACCCTGAGACAGGAAGGGCCCTTTTAAGGTAAGCAGGCCCCTTTAACCACTGTTTCAGTTACTCCCAGTCAACCATGGTTAAAATTTAAAAAAAAGAAGGAAACCTCCATGGACAATTCAGATGCTTTATATAATCATAATACATGGTTACGATGGTTCTGTCTTATTGTTAGTCATTGTTGTTCATCTCTTGCTGGACCTAATTTCTAAGTCAAATCCTACCACAGATTGCTAGGCATGGGAAACACACAATACACACAGAGCTCAGTACTATCAGGTGTCAGGAATCCATGGGGGTCTCAGAGGGTATTCCACCACCAAGTTCTTAGGTTTTTCCCATCAAAAACCCAAGATATAAAGTAATATTCATCAAAATGAACTCCAGGAAATGAAAACAAGAGGTTTTTCCTTTGTTGTTGATGTTTTCTTTTTTCTTTTTGTCTTGTTTGTTCATTTTTCTGTCTTTGGTGGGTAAGGGGAGGGTCACAGAAATGGAGGGACAAAGGATGAACAAATACAGCAGTGGTACTCACTGGATATTATAGTGCAAATAAACTATCCAACTTGTGGGTAGGGACAGGAGGGGAAATTGGGAGAAAGCAAAGGAAGGGGTGACATTGTTCACAAAAAAAATGCACTCATTACATGACTTATGTAACTGTAACCCCTCTGTACATGATCTTTATAATAACAATTTAAAAAACAACAACAATAACAAGATAACAATGGATGCTCACATCTATAATCCTGACTACTCAGGAGATCTGAGGTTCAAAGCTAACCAGGCTGGAAAGCCCCTGAGACTCTTATCTCTAATGAACCAGTAAAAAGCAAAAAGACTGAAGTGCATCAAAAGCTCAAGTGCACCAGGTTTGAGTGAAAAAGCTAAGTAAGAGCACTAGACCTTGAGCTCAAGCCCCAGTACCTGCACATACCAAAACAAACAAACAAACAAAAAAATCCTCAAGATGTAAATGTTACCTACTATGGCCTAAGATGCTAGGTCCTGTGATCAAGATCCCCGAGGCCTTGAGGAAGCAGAGGCATGTGTAGAAGGTTATGAATGGTACAAAAAGATGCTTAGCTAAGTGGGGAGGCAGGTGTCACACAGTGACCATACAGACACTTGATAAACTCAAGCCTTGCAGAACTGCCCAAGCTCCCGGCCACCCATGTCACTGTAGCACCCTGTTGGGTTCTCCCAGGACCCTATAAAGCATAGGTCAACAATAATGACAACGACAAAGACAACATCAAAAGCTCCCAAACACATAGCCAGAATAATACTCAGCCAAATGCAGACCTAACCAGGAACTTCCCATACTCCCCATCAAAATCAGAACAGAAACCCCAATCAAAGGCCCAGATTCTAGATCACAGCAAATCATATTGTGGCTGTCCAGGCAACATCAATTACTTGCAAAAGGACAGAAGAATTTAAAAACTAAAAAAATTAGATTTTGAGGCGACCTTGTATTTTTTATTTTGTAGACATCCACATTGGATGTATCAGTTTATGCTCTCTTTGTAGTCCTAGCTTGGGTAACTTGGCAGATCCATGAAGGCTCAATGGAAGAAGAAAGCACAGGCTCCCACTAAAAATTAGGCCAGGCACTACTGGCTCACATCAGTAATCCTAGCTACTCAGGAAGCTGAGATCTGAAGATCTCAGTTCAAAACCACACCAGGCAGAAAAGGCTGTGAGACTCTTATCTCCAATTAACTACCAAAATGCTGGAAGTACAGCTGTAGTGGTAGAGCACTAGCCTTGGGTGAAAAGGCTAAAGGACAGCACCCAGGGCCTGCACACAAAGAAGAAAAGAAAAGAAGGAGGAAGAAAGAATAACAACTAGGGAGGAACCTGTGTGGAGGGCCCAGGCAGGGGCACAGACCAGGTTCAGACCAGACTCTGCCACCTCAAGGTCACTGTGCCCATTTTAGGTGACACTTGCTAGCCTTCAGGGTCTCTGTCTCAGCTCCTTGCTGCTGAGTATACATAGCAGCTACTACCTTTATGGGGCCCTCAATACCCACGTTGAGAGGGCTGACCACTTCAGTGTGAGGGCCAATCATCACTGGCTGCTGACCACTTTGGTGTAAGACAAATTCTCATTATGAGCTTAGGGAGGACACAAATTGCTATTATCAACCTTTACTAAGTTACACATGCCCACACATTCTCACAGGCACTCCCACACTCCACACACACGTTCACACTCTCCTCTCTTCACACATGCATACACACACTCAATTACAGTCCCATAACCACACTCTTGAATTTATATTCTCCTACCTGTTCATCCTCCTATGCATACTCACATACTTGTATGTGCTTATTCTATCAATGCTATATGCATATTCACACACTTTTACTACAGACACAATTGCATAGTTGCATGCATGTGTCTGCACATATGTCTGCACACACTATGCTCTCCCTGCTTGTGGAGCCTGGCTGCCTCTGCACCTGGTTGTGTCCCTGGCTGGGGAAGTGACTTAGCTTGGCAGTGGCCAAGAAGCTGCTTCACCACACGCATGTGCCATGGTATTCAGTAAGAGCTACCATGCCTAAGTCCCTACGTGTGTGCATACAAATGGCACCACTCAGTAGGTTTTAAATCAATGAGTGATGTTTAATGTAAACCCTTAAATGCTTCTGTAAGTAAAGAAGCCAATGCTATATTTGGGAGGGAGGGACTGGGGTTCCTAAATTATTATTAAATATATTTTCCCATTATTTTGTGTGCTAGTACTGGAGTTTGAACTCAGGGCCTCAGGCTCTTGCTTGTCTTTTTCTACCACTTTTGCCACACCTCTACTTCTGGTTTATTTTTGGAAATAAGAGTCTTATGGACTTTCCTGCCCTGGCTGGCTACAAACCTCAATCCTCAGATCTCAGCCTCATGAGTAGCTAGGATTACAGGAATGAACCACTGGTGCCTGGCTATTAAATACTTTTAAATATCGAGTGTCTCCATAGTGCATTCAAGTGGCAAAACATTAAATCCAAGTTGTCCGCAGCAGACAACCCCATCCCTTCCTGCCTACTGACCTGGGGCTGATCCCAAACACTTTATAAAATTCTAAGAGAATGATGATTTTACCTTAGCCAGGCAGCTAAAAGCCAACATTCACTCAACCCATGTCCAACTGTGTCATAAACAGAGACTCTTGGACCAAAGGTGGATCTGACTGGGGGCTCTAGGTCAGACTCTTCCAAAGATGCTGCTTAGAAGCAACCTAGGGAAGGATGGAGTGACTCTCATAGGCAGCATCTAAGGAAGGACAGGACCCTGGTCCTTCAAAGCTCAAATGAGTCTTATGTAAAAGTGGTTGTGGGGCGCTGTCCAGACCCAGGGCCAACAGCGGGTCAGCAGGAAGCAGTCCCTGTCATGTAGCACTCCCACGGCATATAAATGTACTCAGGGAGGGACATGCAAACTGAGCCATCTCAGCAAAGCAGCCAATCTGAACCTCTGGAAGATCACCTTAATTGGCATGGCAGAGGGTACCACCCCTGCTTCAAGGGAGACACACCTCTCAAGAGACAGGGAAGTCAGCAGATACGCCTATTAATAAATCTCCACATTTTCCTGGGTCATCTCTTGACAGCTGAATGGCAAAGAGGCCCCAAACAACATCTCTTGCCACGTGCAGAAGAGCTTGCCTGACCAGCCCACTCTTGCGTGGCACCCTAAGTAATCCAGGGACAGAACCCCAAGTAATCTAGTGACAGTCAGGACCAACCACAAGCTACGTGGGTAGAGCTACCCAAATGGAACCTGACAAACTCAGGGTGGACCAAGGCCAAGGGGGAAGGAGGTCTCTCCTCCCCCAGTGCTTCTGTCTCCTTCTTCCTTCTTATCTTCCTTCCTGAAATTGTCGCCATACATGAAAATTAGCCAGGCATGATGCCCTTAATCCTAGCACTTGGGAGGCTGAATCAGGAGCATCCTGAGTTCAAAGCCAGCCTAGGCTATACATCAAGACTATCTCAAAACAACAGAGAAAGGGAAGAGAATGAGAGGGACAAAGAGACAGAGACAGAAACAGAGACAGAGGCAGAGAGAACTGACCCTAGCTAGGAACTGTAGTCTTGCTCACAGTGATTGTTCTGGACAGTCATCGTCTGCACAGTGTCAATCAGGGAAAACTGCAGGAAATGAGGGACTTGGAACAGAAGAAGCCTGAGCAGGGAGACTTAGAGTAATGTTTCCTTGTTAGTTTTACAAGGAATTCTTAATGCAAAGGGAAAGGCTGTTAGAAATTACAAAACAGACAGTGAATTTTCTTCCAGGGCAAGGCTAACCCAGGAGCAATAGAAATTCTCTAAAAGGAGGCCATGGTCTCCACTAGGACCCAGGAATTCAGAATCCAGGTCCACCCCACAAGGGGTTGGCTCTTAGCCCAACCCTTCCTGAGTAGACTCCCTCCAGAAGCACAGAGGAGGGATGGAGAAAAAATTTATTGATCTTTGCAATGCATTATTGATTATGCTGCTGCTGCTGGCAAAATGGACGTTTCCTCCCTTCCTTCCTCAGCCAGCCATTAGCATGCATTCCCCAGCATTGGCTAGGAACCCACCAGGCAGCTCTGAGTAACATCCACCCAAGACAATCCACAGCATCCACAGGCGACTGTCCACAAGTGCATGATGTCATCAAATACATCTCTTGGGCCCAAGCTCCACCAGCCAGGTAAGGAAGCATGGTCCATGCCATGGACCCCTAGAACCCATTGAGGGAGAGCCACCTCAAAGAGAGGTCTCTGCAGAATGTTTTCAACACCCTATGTCAGGAGTAGACTTCAGAGTCTGTTCACTGGCTCTATTTCAGAATGCAAACAGACAAACTATCACTGGAAGGTAGACTTCCCACTCCATGCCAGACAAACCATCACTGGAAAGGCAGACTCCCCAAGCCCATGCCAACTACAGGTCTAGACCCTGGGAATAGCCACTTTGGTACCAGCAATGTATTTCTTTGCTAGTTTTACTTGCCACATAGGTCATGGACACTGGTACCAGTCTGAACATCTGGCCTTCAGAAAAGACAGCCCTTACCCACAGAATCATCCCCTTACCACCCTCTCCCCTGCTTTCTTCTTCTCAACTGATGTCTACCCAAGCATGATGTACACAGATACTAACGGTCAAATTGACAATTGGGGCATTATGGTCTCTAGTGCGATCTTCCATGGCTGCTGGCAAAGGCTGCTTGTTTCTGGAACACAGTAAACATTCCCAAATAGGCTTGCTTGAGCAGCCAGAAGGCAAGCCTTAGGCCTGGGGCACATATGCAGAGACAGACTAGTGGTGTCACTACACCCCCTTGGAAAGGGATACTTCCCTTTGGTGGCGCCTGGTGGACTTGAAAATACTCAGAACAGCAGGGTCAGATGCTTGGCAGGAGGCCCTAGGTCCAGCAGGCCTCAGGTCCAGGGAGGGCCTGGCCACCCAAGCGCTCGGGATGTGCCAACAGAGTGAGAGTTTCAAAACAAAAGCAGAAGCAAGTTCATGTGGTAAACACTCCAGGAAGGTAGGGACGCCACCCTCCACCCCTCCTCCCCCGACCTCCAGCAGGCCTCATTCGAAGCAACCTGACTCACCCTCCCCAAAGACAACATCAAAATTAAAACGCCCCTGGATGCTCAGCTCTCCTTTCTCCGTTTGTACTTTTTTCTTTTTTTTTTTTAACTAGAAAAACCCATTTTTAAGCCCCAGCACCTAGCAGCTCACCGGGCTGCTGCAACAGGTGCAGCCTGAGCAAAGGCTCAATGGCTCTCAGGCTCCGTGGTTCAGCCCAAAGCCCAGAGGAGGCCGAGGCCTGCAGCGCCCACTTGGCCACCACGCCGGCGACCTAACCGCGGAGGCCCGACCTGCCCCACCTGTCTGAGTGCGCGGCGCCGCATCCGGTGCATGGAGGCCTCGGCCTCCAGGACCGAAATAGAAGCCCGCGGGGGCCCGGGAGCCCGCTGGGCTGCGGCGGAGCCCGGTCCAGCCGGCGCG